>NC_025994.2:123226036-123378536 GCF_000442705.2 Elaeis guineensis | reverse complement strand
TTCTCTCTCTTCCTTCCTTCCTTTTTTTCTTTCTTTTTTTTTTTTAAAGTAGTTACTCTCCTTTTACTACTACGATAACATTGAGTCTTGTTTGTTGAGTGCCTTATCTCTCTCTTAAATTCTTAAGTGCTATTAAAGAGAGTGGTTGCATGTTTATTCATTACTTTAATTTCCAAAATATGCGAACTATTCATACAATGGAACTCAAACTTGGGAACACCTTAATCACATGTCCTTGCATGGAGCCTCAGTAGAGCATGATAGCTCCAGTTATCACTAAGCTGACTTCTCTTATCCACTGTTGCAGCCTCATGAAATCTGCAACCTTTGAGGTCATTGAACCCCATGATGGTTCCTTTTTTAATCAAAAAGGGGTTTGTGTTTGTTTACGGCAGGTGGGTGATAGGAGATATTGACAGGCAGCTGATGAATGCTGCATTTTGTGCATTAGTTGTGCTATGCTGTTTGACAAAATTAATGTGAATTTGTTACTCTAAGTAGGTAAGATATGATGTCCTTGGCAGCTATAATTCTGAAAGTTAAAGACATTAAGAACTAGAAGGTAGCATTGTGGATGCAGCAGTGTGATGGTAAGGACAGAGACAAACCATACCAAATTGTGGTATGCCACAATGGTCTTGAGACTGCAGTGTACAACAGACTAGAAAGTACTCATTGTTTTTCTTCGATGTTGATAGAAGACAGATGGATCAGACTATTGTCCTTGCTACCCAGTTCTCCACAAAGCTAGTAACTGATGTTCCCAAAAGAAGGGGCACCCCAATTATCATTTTTATCTTTGCTACCACATACAAGTTTTTATTACAACTTTTAGAATTGTTAGATAGGTAGAAAACATTTGGTGTTTAGCCATCCTTACGGTTTCAACTATCAAGAATTGGCTCTTCTCATGGAACCCTTAGGAATGGAGTCATATCATTCAGTATTGATGTGACATGGCCTTTTCTACTTTTAACATCATTAATAGGTGCTTTGAGGATCTTGTTATACTAAAAAAATGACCAGATATTGTAAGTTTTTCTGTGCACTTTAGGGGATTGCTTTAGTTTTGGCTTCAGCTTAATGGATGGAAAGTTGTCTTTTTGGATATTAGGAATTTCTTTATAAAGTTTCTGACATGCTAGATAAGGGGTGGTAGTGTTTTCATGCCATTTGAATCATTTCTTTGTTATGTGGTTGGCATCTGCTTGATGCTTATTAATATTCCAGGTTCTCTGTTACAAAATTGTAATGTTCATTTGAAAGTTTTATGTGCTGATACACGCTTCTACAATACCTTTTTTATTATTTGTTTGATGGATTCTTTCATGAGTAATGGTGCATCTGTAAGGTATGCTAAGAGTAGTTTGAGGAAGTTAATAGTAAAAGAAGTCAACCATTGTAATGGAATTGTTGGAAGAAGATTAGCTTGAACTAATTCCATGTGAAAAAAAATATATTCCTCCCCTTTGTTCAATTCAGAACTACTTGATGAGTTTTGCTCTGGTATCTCTTATGCTTGTAGGGGTTATTGTGCAAAGTACTAGATTTCTATTATTAGTGGACTATGATGAACCTAATCCTAATTCATGCTGTTGCATGCATCCATTGAACGGATATGTCGTTTGCTCTTTCAAACAGTGTACGCCATGAGTACAATGACTGGGATGATAAGAACCCTAGATTATTGACATGTAACCCAAGCACCAAATTAACTCCAAATGCCCACAATCCACAGGAAGTTGCTGATGATACATTTATTGTATTCACTTATGATGTTACCTTCCAGGTATTTACTCACTTCTTTGAACGTGCTTTCTTTGACAATATGTGGTGCTAACTTCCACGGCTTTGCCTCTCCAGACTAGTAATATCAAATGGGCATCTCGTTGGGACACTTACCTCCTCATGAGTGATGATCAGATCCACTGGTTTTCTATTATTAATTCCTTAATGATTGTTCTCTTCTTGTCTGGAATGGTGGCAATGATTATGATGAGAACATTATACAGAGATATAGCAAACTACAATCAATTGGAGACTCAGGATGAAGCCCAAGAAGAAACTGGATGGAAATTACTCCATGGTGATGTGTTCCGGCCACCAATCAACTCTGGTCTGCTCTGTGTGTATGTGGGAACAGGGGTTCAGTTCTTTGGGATGACCCTGGTCACCATGATGTTTGCATTACTAGGATTTCTTTCTCCTTCCAACCGTGGGGGTTTGATGACTGCCATGGTCCTTTTGTGGGTCTTCATGGGCCTATTTGCTGGATATTCCTCAGCTCGCCTTTATAAGATGTTCAAAGGTACAGAGTGGAAGAAGATTACTTTGAAAACGGCTTTCATGTTTCCAGGTATTGTTTTCACCATCTTCTTTGTGCTGAATGCATTGATCTGGGGTGAGAAGTCTTCTGGTGCTGTTCCCTTTGGGACTATGTTTGCGCTAGTTTTCTTATGGTTTGGCATATCAGTACCACTGGTTTTCGTTGGCAGTTACCTAGGTTTCAAGAAGCCAGCTATCGAGGACCCTGTAAAGACCAACAAGATCCCAAGACAGATACCTGAGCAGGCTTGGTACATGCAGCCAGCATTTTCTATATTAATTGGGGGTATTCTTCCATTTGGCGCTGTCTTCATTGAGCTCTTCTTCATCTTAACCTCCATATGGTTGAACCAATTCTACTACATATTTGGCTTCCTCTTCATAGTCTTTGTAATCCTTGTCATAACTTGTGCGGAAATTACTATTGTCCTCTGTTACTTCCAGCTCTGCAGTGAGGATTACCACTGGTGGTGGAGAGCATATCTGACTGCAGGTTCTTCTGCATTGTACCTTTTCTTATATTCGGCATTCTATTTCTTCACTAAGCTTGAGATTACAAAGGTTGTTTCTGGGATCCTGTACTTCGGCTACATGCTGATTGGATCTTATGCGTTCTTTGTATTGACGGGGACCCTTGGCTTCTATGCTTGCTTCTGGTTTGTCCGCAAGATATATTCCTCTGTAAAGATAGATTGATTAAAGGGTGAGCCAGCGAGTTTTTATTTGGTTCCAACTAGCATTTCAACATAAAAGGCTGGTTTGTTGAGCTGAGGGATGATTGGTTAAAAAGTGAAGATGAGGGAAAGAAAGAAGACGAATGGAAGAAAGTTATCTCAGTACCTGCTGGAGGGCTGTGGAGCAATTTCAGGAGTTGATTATTTTAATTATAGGAATCAGGATAGCATTCTAGGACTTGGCTTGTATCTTCATATTCCTGTTTTCTTGGAACTGGTTGCTGTTTCATTTCTGTTTCATATGTTGTAACTTCTTGCTTGGACTACACCATTTCAGTGAGCAACTATATATCTTAAAATAAAAATCATGCCAGACTTGCTAGATGGAGTGAAAATTTACATGGTGATGTTTGATCACTGTCTTGTTTGGTCGATTCCAGTCATTTGACACTGGATTGCAGCACGTCAATATGCTCGTGAACCTTGGAAATCTTTGGAGATGGTTCATTTGCTGTAGCATCTGCGTTATATCCCACAAATTGCCAGATGCCTGATTTCTCTGCAGTCGGATGAACTGCCCTTTGTCAGCCATTAGAGTTGCCTCACAAACTTGCGAAGCTCTCAGCTCTCAATTTTTTTAAGGTAATAAACTCTCAAATTTGTTTCAACCGTTGTTCTGCAATTGCCATCCTACTATATGTCTCAACGTCACTCACATCTGTCCGGTCCAACCGTTTCCTCTCTTTCAATTACCTGTCTGCTTCATATTTAAGGTGCATTTGATTCCTGGATGGCCAAGGAGGTGTCGCTACTTAACCATGAAGCCGGATAAAGTGCTGTTTGGATATAACTCACTTGACCATATCTTTTGGAGAAATGGAAGGAATATTGTTTGTTTGTCAAAAACTTTAGTTAAATGCCATCTTTTGAATTATATGGACAAGAAAATGTAACAATAAAGAACGGTAAATGTGAGGGAAGAAGGGTAAAATGGGGAGAAAAAAAATGAGGGATGCAGGGCTTAACAATCTAGTTGGTTATTCTTCCTCCTACCTAAAATATCTTTCACCATGATTGGTTGGTTAGGGGGCGTTGCCTGGCTAACTAAACAGTCAAAAAGTTGGCGAGTAACATTGGTATCCTGCAGTCGGTGCACCAACAATTGGTGCATTTCCATACACCGCCTGTCGTTCTTGGGCTCTCACCGGAAAGTAGACTTTTTCATATCAGATGGACATGTGTCATTCCATCCTCCTGTATCTGGAACTCCCTTGGCCAGCTCTAATGGTACAGTTTCTTTCCTGAGGGAAGGGAGGGAGGGAGAAGACACAACGTAAGCGAAAAAGGACAAAAAGAGAACATGAACAACCAAATATATATAAAAAAAGGATAAATATCCAATATGAAGGGAGGAAAAAATTGGTCCAAAAATTGTGGACTGGTTTGATTGGCGGGAAGTGGGGGGGGGGGGCGGGGGGGGGGGGGGGGAGCAGGAAAGTGAAAAAAATCTAATCTTATTTGGTTAAAGTTTTCAAATAAAAAAATTAAAAAAAATTATTCCTATAAAAATACAATTCCCATAACATAAATTTTTAAAATTCTCTTAAAATAGAAATTAAAGACTATTTTCTCCAAAAATATCTTTTTAAACTACCAAATGATTTACAGTTGAACAAACATTTTTCATATCACAAAATCTCAAATCTTCCTCCACCATGATATATGTCAAAAATATCTTTAACCATCATAATTTTTTATTTACAAATAATGATAGCATGTAGAGTACGATAATTTTTTTTTATATATTAATGATATCTTTTTTTTAGTTATCAAATGAAATAAACATTCTTCCTGCCATAAAATCTCAAATAGCCAAAAATATCTTTAACGATAATAATTGTCTGTGACACTGTCAAACATCGCAGGAGTGCAACTTTGGCTCTCTAGTTTTCGAGAACAATACGAATGTATCAAATAATCCAACAAATGCATGTGTATGCCATCTCGCCTAGCATTTATCACACACTAGAGAAGCCCTTGGATGTCAATGGAGGCTAATTCAAAGAGTAAGAACATAAACACTTCATGAAACCAAATGAGTTTTATACATCTATCGACAAGCTACACACGTAAAACAAAAAAAAAATGAAGCAGAGTAAGAAAATAAAATTATTCGTTACGGGGTCATTTCTTAACTAAATATAACCCCTCACAAAAAACCCCATAAATTAGAAAAAGCATGAAAACTAACATCCAATTTCCTCTCATACAACCAACATATCATATACTCACAATTACATAATCTAGATACATTCCTTGGCTCCAACCTTAACATTGGCGAGGGCATCTCAGCAAAACAGGAGACTTGAACATGGCTTCCATTTTAAAAAACCACAGCCAAACACAAGAAATGGGGTGGTCAAAAGTCTATCCTTCATTCCGATCATTGTTTTAACGGGCTTGAGTACTCAGCCCCACTCTCTGACGAGGTTATATTAGAAGATGCATCAGATGTTGAATTGTCATATATGCCATTCCTGAACCTTTTTGAAGCAAGTTCAGGGTTCCTCCGGGGTTCTGGAGCTGCAGCCCTTTGGCCCTCATCTGCTAGCCTCTTTAGTACGTTCATTACTGTCGGGAGAAACTTCGTGGACAAGGAGAGGAGACCAGGGAGCTGCAAAAAAAAAAAAAAAATACATGCAAATAATCAAAGTCAGAACTAAAAAGGTATTTTCAGCTCGGCCATAGAAAGAATGCAATTTGACTTTTATTCCAACACTCACAACGCCATTTTGGAATTCCCGTGGGATATCTAGCTGGACCCAGATGGCCTTGCCCAATAGAAAGGCAATGAATATGACAGCAAGGTAAAGAGGATTTCTGCCAATGGAAACAGCAGAAGATTTAGTTCAAGCCAGAAAGAGGCAGAGTTTTGCCAGATATATTCAACTCATAAATTCAAGTAAATTACCTTAAAAGTGTCATAAATTCATTGAATCCCAAAACAAGAATGGCAACAATCGCCCATGGAGGGGGTAACCAGTTGTTATTACGCTTATTGGCTTCCTGAAAAAAAATATTAATAAACAAGTTCCGCATAAAGTTTGCATGCGACATATATCATTAACGATTGCAACACTTGCTATCATTGGCATCTTAAGATTACCATTATGCAAGGCATGCATGGAAGAAACATTAAGATCTTCTTAAAAGAAAGAAATCTACCAAATATTGTTTACATATGTAGTTATATGTAAAGAAGGTGTACAATCTACAATGTGAGAATGATAATTGCAGAGGCCTCAAGACTATATTGTTCGGAAGTAATAAATATCAACTGCTTCCTGCTATTTCCAAAAGAGAATAAACTGCAAAAACACCTACTCTTTCTTAATGCTAACATCTCTCGCATCCCTCTTTTCTTTTGACAAAACTACAACAAAATAACAAACACTAAAGACTCTGCATGCCATGCCAATGTGGTAAAAAAGTATGAAGCTAGAGCAGAAACACATAAACAAGCCGAAAGGAACCCAAAAGACAGAATAAAGGAGTCCCCATCAGCCTCACTATAGAACACCATACTTGATAAAGTCTAGAACTCAGCCAATTTGATCCTACCAAGGCATTTTACACTTGCCTATTTGCTCCCAAATGGATCACCAGCAACAGAAGATAACAAGGTCCACTGTTTTGTGCTTCAGATGTGCGCAACTAAACCCTACTTTAGATCCTCTCAAAATTTCAGAGAAAGACTTCACCACTCATCAAAATGTTTATGAATCACAAACTTACACAAAGAAAGGGAGAAAATCTACACTTACAAAAGGTGAAATAGCAATCCTCCATATTGCAATGATAGGTAGTCGATGGCTTTGTTCTCAATTGCACAATATATGGTAATTCAAACTGCCAAACACTAAGCCCTCTTCATGTAGTTGTCATGTAGGGACAGCTTCATGCAGTTGGCCATCAGACAGCCAAAGACTTGCCCCGGCCCCCAACAAAAATAAATAAATAAAAAAAATAAAATCCTCCTCTCTTCACAAGGTTATCGAGGGTATGGACTGACCAAGTTGGCGGTCAGCCAAATGCTTGGTAACTGACTAGTAGCTTTGGCTTTAAACCAGATAGCACAATGCACCATCTCCGGTACCTCCTATTGCTCATGTTTAAAGGGGGTTGGCAGTTAATGAGATCTGGAAAGAGGCAGCCTCCTTGATGTCTAAAGTCCCTGCAATGGATGATCTAACAACACACAACGGCAAACCTATTGTATCACCATAATATCTACTACTTGTATATTAAGTCAGGTAAAATGTACAAATGAGAGCGCAGACATTGGTTTGTGCACATGTATGTTTGCAAGCCTGCTTTTCTACCAAGTGTTTTATATTTGTGCTGTAATATTTATGGCATTGATCCATCACAAGTAAAGCAATAAAGAAGCATCTGTATCAATAATTAAATGCAACTATAGAAAAGAAATGGTTGGGACGACAATAAAATGCGATAAACCACCTATAAAAGAATAGATCCATTCACAAGTAGAGGAAATTCTCCAGTTTAAAATTGCAATATAATGTAGTTTTATAACAAACTATTGCTAATAAAACCCTACTTCCTCACCAAGCAAGAGTTATCTGTTCATTTGTAAACTCGTGTAGACATACAATAGATTTAATCAGAGCCAGCCAATACCGAGAATAGTGAAAGCAAAAGCCAGTGGCAGACACTACATAAGCAAAAACCAATCAACATTCAGATGAATGAGATACTTCCAGTCCAGGCAAAATTCTTTAGTTCAAACTGGAAGGCACCATACTTTTTATCACCTAGCCATAAATGTCTTCTACATATTCTTAAAAACAAGCTTTGACAGCATAAATAATTTTTATTAAAAAAAAGGGTATAATTTTGAACCTAATTCCCAGAAGACACATCATATTAGCATTTTATACATTGATGGGTTTTTGATAACAACAACACCAAGTTGAGTTATCACCGTATAACTATAAGTCTATAACCATAGAAAATATCAAAATCTTCAGAAACTCATCTAATTTTTTTAACAATTGACATCCATAATTTGAATAGATAGGGTAAACAACATCAACTATGTCAAAAAGATAAGCTTGAGAATATACCTGAGCAGCAATGGCCTGAGTTACAGTATACTCGGTTTCTGCATTGAATTGCCTCCACAAAGACTTGCATTGGACAGGTGTAATCAAAGTTTTTGTGGGTGAAACCTGGTCAAAAAATAAAACACATCAAGCTAAACTATCAAATCATAATTAAGAGAGTAGCAACCTCAGAGAAAATGGAATATGTAAGAAAAATGACGTATTTTTTTGCTTTCAAAATGAAAAATATAAGGTAGAATTTGCATGGCTGAAGAAAGATGACCACAATTATTGCAGTTCTTAATACATAAACAAGCAGGGTCATTAAGTGCAAACTAGTATATAGTACCACATAGTTATGACTAAGCTCAGAATATGCAATTTGTGCAATAGCTGGAATTTTTGGGCTAATAATGTGTCCACATGTGTTTTTTTTTTTTTTTTTTTTTTTGGGGGGGGGGGGGGGCGGAGGGGGAGGATGGACTACGCTCCTTTCAAGAAGGATGGTATCTCCTTCTCTCGAGTCCAAAGTCAACAATAAGTCATCCAAATCAAATGTCCACACCATTGATTATGATGTATACCATTAAAAATACCTAGAGACTGAACATCAGACATTTTAGAAGTCTCTAACTTATGCATCGTGTGAACAGAAAAATGGATGATTTTCATTGTGCTAGCATGCCATGATACATGATAAAGCATTTAAATTGAAAATTTATCTTATTGATCATGATCTATACACGCTCAAACATGTACACATTCAAAATCAATAAATTTTAATGTTTAGCTCATAGCAAAGATGATCTCGTATTAGAGGTGGTAATTAGGGCTGGAAACAGGCTGAGCCATGCCTCAACCTAAGCCTAGCCTGAAAAATTTTCTTTGGCTTCATGTAGGACTTAGGCCCAAAGATTTTAGAAAAAATGAGGCCCGACCTAAGCCCCAGCTCGAGCCTAACCCGAAACCCAATCGAGCTGACTTGAATCAGACGTTTGGGCCTGGAGGTCTGGTTCTGCTGCATCTGGTAGAGGTTGTGGGGGTGGTTTGCTCGGAGATCCATGTCTCGATGAAGAAGACACGCATCTGGCTCAGCACCTTCAACTCCACTTAGGAGGCCGTCGGTTCCTACGATGTTGTTGCCACTAGCCTCCATGGCTGCAAAGCCAAGATCAATTTCCCCACCCCATGCCTTCCCCTCCTAGTCGCCGCCCACTCTATCTCCTCCCCTCGTCATCATTGCCGCCACCACCACCTTCCCTAAAACCCCTCCCCTCGACAGTAGCAACCACCACTCAGTTGCTGGCCTCCTATAGTCACAAAAGCACTATGGAGTCCTTCGACGAGCCTCAGCACTCCTCTATTGCTCCCCCCAAGTCCCAGCTCAAAAGCCAGAAGGTTGGTATGTTGTGCCCTCATTGGTGAGGAGGATTTGCATAGGGATTGCAACTCCTCATCCTCCATCATGGATGATGATCTCAAGGACATTGCATCAAGGGAGATGATTTTAGTGATCAAACCTTCGAGGGAGATGAGAGATTGGTGGTCACGACTGGGGAGGATTCCAGGACTCGGCCTATTTTGGAAATCAATTTGGGCTAGCTTTGAGCTTGAGTTTGGGCTTGATGAGGGACTTGTCCAGGCTCAGGCTTGGGCCGTGCTAAGGATATACCTGAGACTAGCCCAAAAAATATATGGGCTCTACATGTAAGACCAAAACATTGGACCTGGCCTGTAGCCCAACTAGAAGTCAGCCCGGCTCAAACGCACTGCCAACCCTAATGGCAATGTTTAACCATTTAATCCGTTTAAATTGTTTCAATGTATCGTAAATTGGGTTAGATTACTTATGTAATAAAATGGTTTGGACTTTTGACCCATTTAATAAACAAGTTGGGTCCAAGTTGACAGATTTTTGATCAATCCTATATCCAACCCAAAACTATATCTGCTCCAGCCCGACTAGATTGCCACCCCAATCTCACATAATTCTAACCATTCATTTTTTGCACTACTAAATCTATAAGTTAGAAACTACCATAGTAAATGATTTTTGGTTTTTAAGCATTCTTTGAGGTACAGATCATGATCAACAGTGATATGTCGTTATTAATTTTTAGCTCGAGAAAAATAGACGCCCTCTCATCTCAAGAAGAGCAAAGTTTGTACATGTATATATGTTACAAAGACGGTCAATAAACAATAGCTAGATTTTGGGCTGACTCATGCAAAACCACAAGACTTGTGTTGTTGAATGATGGAGGCAGATTACTGATTTTGTGTTTATCTATTTATCTATCATAATTGACAGTAACATTTCATTATTGATCTTGGACTCAATAGGAATAGATACCCTCTCACTCGAGAGGAGCAAAGTTCGTCTATGCATGCATGCAGTAATTCATGCATGCATGTATACATCTAACAATACCATAAGAATTCTATATTGTTGAACAGTGAAGGCAGGTTATACTAATTTTGTGTTCATCCATCTCATTATAGATTTTGGACCCAAGAGGAGTAAATACCCTCTCATCTCAAGAGAAGCAAATACCATAAGAATTCTGTGTTACTCAAGAGTAGATGCCCCCTCATCTTGAAAGGAGCAAATACTCCCTCATCTCGAGAGGGGTAAAATTCATATCCATCCATCTATCTATAGACTCGAGAGGAGTAGATACCCTCTCATCACGAATTTTGTGGAGATAGATACCCTCTATCTCGAATTTTCATTGTTTGCCTCTCTCGTTATTAATGTCAGACTCAACGGTCAATACACTATAGTTAGATTATAGATTTCATGCTGATTTATGGAAAACCACAAGAATTTTATGTTGTTGAACAGCGAAAGCAGGTTACTAATAACCAGGAAACTGAGATTGGACACCATCTTCTTCTTCTTCTTCTTCTTCTTCTTCTTCTTCTTCTTCTTCTTCTTCTGTGCATACGTTAGACACTCTCTTTACCACAACAAGGTGGCCAATTGACTACCAAACGAACACTGACTTGATCACAATACCATAAGCAAATAGCTTATAGAATAGGTCATAATTGCAAATGTACAAATGTCCTTCATGCCTAGTACAAGAAAAGCTTTAGGAACCTAAAGTAAAGCTAATAACAGTTATCAAAACTGCAAAGAAAAACAAAGGAAATGCAAACTGGGTTACAGAAAAAAATAGGCACATTGCCAATGCAAGTGGTGGAATCTGATATCCAACACTAAGTGAATTTAACTGACAAAGACATGATTCTTGAGCACATATATGTTTTAAAGATATTAAAACAGGCGTCCAAAAAATTGATCACCTCTTCCCACGAGCTTGAGGCTAGTGGATCAGATGATTGGATGCTTCTATTTGCATTGCCACTCTTAGCAGTATCCAGCAGAGCAAGTGAGAGAGTATTCTCAACGTTATCAGACTCATCATCCAATCGAATTGCAGCCATTACAGAGAGCAACTTCAGGGACTGCAAACAACTAACTTTTTGCATTAAATATTCAAACTATAAATTTAACAGTGTCAAAATAATAACATTATACTTATAACAGTTACTATCCATGACATACCGCAGATCGGGCAGTTTTTGTAATTGCTCTGATGTCTTCCTTTCCTGTCCAAACTCTTGGCATTGAGTCAGAGTCATGGCTGAACAATGTTGTAAACCTGTAAAAAGCTACAAAGTTAATCTAATTCTGAAAACAAAGGCTATTACAGTCTAAAAGGAAAAGAAAAGGGGCAAGAGCATGATACCTGTCCTTCATACGAATCAAAACACTTCCAGCTTCTTCTTTAGTCTTAGATTCAACAACGTTTCTAGCATACTCCTGTAGTTTTGCAATCATTTTATCTGTAGTTGCCTGGTCAATATCAAATGCTGAGAGGGCAGAAGAAAAACCAGAGATAGCAGATTCAGTTTCGCGCTGGAGAAGTTTTCTTATTGCTGGCCAGGTATCATCACTAGCTGCATCAAGGAGAGCTTCCACAGGTTCTGCAAGAGCTTTATTCAGTTGCTCCTGCAAGTGTATCAGTTCCTTATTAATTAATGACAGCACCTATAATTACATTTTGCGAGATAATGGCCATCTAAAATCCAAAGGTATTGATATTTTTTTCTCCCCAAGTAACTTATCTACTTCTTATCAAAATTTACAGATAAATGGTATTAATTTTTTTTTTTAGTTAAGCTGTTAAAAGCACCTTCTGAAGAGGGTACATTTTGGTAGATGTTAGGAATAGCACACCAATTTTTCCTATCTCATTTTTATGATCTCCCCTCAGCCACTTTGCTTTCCCAGGACTGAGTCTCAAACTGCAATCATGCCCTGCCTTTCTCCTCTTTCATTTTCTTTTCCTCACGATCTAATCCTCTTTCACAATTCTACAACATATAAACTAGCATGATCCAATAAGGTCAGCTGGAATCTGTCTTGATCATCCCCACTAATGCTTCTATTTCTTCTCCAATGTCTACTATAACCCAATGAGAAAGGAACAACAGATGGATGACCCCAAATTACGAGGAAAAAAAAAGTATTGAAGGAATGGCCATGATGTTCTGGGAAGTTTGGTCATCTGATGGTCATGCAAAATGGACCGAGTACAAAACACGATATGAGAAGGAGTAGACTAAAAATAGAGCTGCAAATGGATCAGATACGGATCAGATAATAGTATCACCATATTTGTATCAATATTTTCCAACAAATATGGATATGAATATGGAAATTAAATGGATACCAAAATTAGTGTTGATATTTGTCCAAACAGATACAGATACAAATCGGATATTAAGCATATCTATATTTATTTTAAATAGAAATGGATACAACTCCGATATTAGTTAGATCCATATTTTCTTCTAATATGAATATAAATTAGAATACCGGATATTACTTGGATGCAAATAAAATGTCAAGTATGAAAACTAAATAAATGACATAATTATAAAGAAGGGGTCCAAAATCTACTGTCAAGATTGCAAGTGATGCACCATAACCAGGTGATGGTCTAAGATGTACTTATTAAACTTGCATAAAGACCAATTTGACCAAAGATTTGGATCACCGATCCAACCTGATTTCAATTAAAAATATATTAAGAACTAAAACTATTTAAATAAAATATATAATATAAAGTATTAAATGTTTTCTGTATTAAATGCCATTTGCAGCATAAATAAAAAGAACCATGAATTATCTATTTTTAAAAAACTACTAAAAATATATACGAATATAGGAATATGTTGAAATTATTGAAATCTTTAACTATTTTAAACAAAAAGCTTTTCAAAATATTATAAAGAATAAAATGATGTTATTCATTTTTTATTTTTTATCAAAAGAAAGAGGATTGAATTTTTATGAAAATAATTTATTAAAGTATGAAATACCTCTACATGTTTGAAATGACCATATTTTATAATGTGACAAAGTTTTTAATAAGTATAATAAACTATAACTATATACTGGAAGTCAATGCTGTCAAGGTGGCCAAGTAACAGGCAGCAATATTATATAATATCCAAACTATTTCCAGCCCTAACTACAAAACCATGCACCTTAGATTTCTATTTTCAATCTCTCCACCAGGGATGTAAGATTTTTAATATTCTTGTTTTTCCTTTGCTTGATGAATAAATGCATGAAAATTCAGGTGTATTATGTGGCTAGCCAATGGTGCATGCTCAAAAAAATTGTGGGTGGCTATATGATGGAATTGATTCCAAAAAAGCAGGCAAAAGAAAGAACAAGAAAACCACAATCAGGATTTTATATGATGCAATCAGTTGTTATTATGATCTAAAATAATGGTTGTTGTCATGTTATTGGTCCTGCAACAATTTTGAAGATGTCCATGACACCCGCATATAATAAGTGCATCTACATACATATATATATGTATGTATGTATATAAAACTAGCAGCTATTTTACCTTTCTACCATTCGTTCAAATCAAATGACAGCTTTTAAAATTTAATCTCCATGATCCTAAATTGGAAAGCAGATTTGGGAAAACTTGGGAAAACTACTGGTATCTTAAAAAAAATGTTCCTGGAAACCATACTCATATAGCATAGAAAAATCAATTCGTACCCCCATGTGCATTTTCACATTCCCCGATGATGGAATTCAGTCAAAAAAAAGAGAGGCCAAAATACCTCATACTGGGCACTGAGTTCAGACAGTTTTGCAGCACGAACTGAGGCAACATGTGCATCAATATCACGCCGAAGCTTTTCCCGAAATTTCGAAGGCTCCCATCGTGCTTGTTCAATAGCTGCATCTGCAATCCCAGTAACCACACACCAGCAGGGAAAAGAAGGGACAAAAACCATTAACTAGTTGCACTGACAAATATAAGTTAATAGTACATAACAAGACGATGAAAAGATACTCCCTGTAACGAATGGGAAAAACATGAAAACAAGTAACATAATTGAACTCTTAAAATGCTACCTTCGCAGCCATTCTCAAATTTTGACTTGAAAGATTGAGCACAAGTATGAGCAGCAACAGCAAATCCTTCTCCTCTTTCCAGAGCCTTGGCAAAAGCCTCCTTAAAATCATCTAGAGTTTTAGACCGCAGATGCCCCAACATAGACTGATAGGCAGGATAGACCATCTAGAAAGTACAACAAATGTAATCCATCAGAAACAAATGGCCTCAAAATAACTGCTACAAACTCAAAATCAATCGAATTATATGCCAAGAAAACATGGAAGACCTCGAGTACTTGAACCAGTTTATAATGTGCTGAAACCTAAGTTGCAGAAAGCTTGCAAAATGCAAATACAAAATGGCTCCTGCTTCGGAAATGCAATCATGCACTTAAGAATATACCTTTAGGGACAACAATCCAAATAAGGAAATATGTTGCAAACCCACTCTTTTTTTGATCTATGTTACATAACTAGAAATTTATATACCCCACTTTATACTTGATAAGTCATAACATACATTTCACACATATATATGTCATTCCATAATGCTATAGTGAATCCTAAAACTCAATAAGTTAACAACAACTAAGAATTTGTGCCTTGAGATTATTCTTAACATCAGATTAGTAAGGCAAACTTAATATTTATTATTTGCAGTATCCCACCAAGCATAGCCATCTCGAGTTGAATGCCATGTGCACAGCACGCATACAATCATCTGCCACTCAACAAGTCATGGACCATCATTGCATGCAGAACTGACATGAACATCCATATGTGTTGTACAAACATTTCTTAGGCTCTCCAAGCATGTGAGACTCTGTAATTCATAACAGAATATCCCTCTATCCCAGCTCCAGCTTCCATTATCACTGCATGAACTAAGGCTGAACTGGCAAACCTTTTTTATGCAGGAAAAATCTAGCCTAGCCAATTAGAAGAAAATTTTCAGTATCTCAAGAGTACAAGCATTCGGCAAGCTTACAATTTGATAAATTCATAGTTTGGCAAGGTCTTTAATGCCTCATCAAGCTGAATTGCATGATCATAACAAATTTGTGAGTTATCGAAATATAACTGAAGTTTTAATTCGAGTATACAAAAGAACCTTGCCATTTTCCAGCATTGATACTTCTTTCATACTTTGAGAATGCACAAGAACAATTTAATATATGAAAATCTCACAAGGAACAAACATAGATGCCTATCAACTCTTCAGCCTACAATTCAGACATAACTGCACCTCTTCCGAATCATAAATTTGATGTAAGAAGCTAAAATCTCTGAGGATAATCTATGGCACTCCCTATGTGAACTCAATCAGGCACAGCTCCCATTGGGCATGGCAAACTCGAAGAAATTGATCATATCCCACCACAGTAGATGTACAACAACTATTTTCAATAATCCAAGAGTGGCACAAGGTCTTTGTAGATTGAAGTACCGATATTACTCCAACCATGAAAACATTAGCATATTATCTACAGACAAAGCTCCCACAGCAGATGTACAACAAGCATTTTCAATAATCCAAGAGTCACAAGAAGTCTTTGTAGATTGAAATACTGATATTACTGCAAGCATGAAAACAATAGCATAGTATCTACAAACTGCTGAATGCTGATGCTCAAACATGGAAGTTGGGCCTGTCGTGAAGAACAAGCATACGTATCAACTCAACAAGTCTACGTTTAGAGGTAGCACTTGTATCGAAGATATTAGATAATTGTGACAAGGACTTCTCCAACATAGACTATCACAAGCTATGCTTCATCTAGAGCTAAAGATTCAAAGTTTCCAACAAATATGCCAAGCCATCAACTTAAATCATCCAAATATGGCTAAAAAAACTCAGCAAGTCATGCATGATTTAAATTTTAAGGTCAATACAGATATTATGTATTACGAATACAAGTAGACAAACAAGAAAAGAATATTATCATATATAAAAGGAAAGTTTGGGAAAAAGCATATAAAAATTATATAGGTGAATAAATACAAATGCTTGGAAAGTGCAAGTGACATGAATTACATGTTCATATGGCAGTGAAATATTTGTGAAGTACCACTATCTTGTATGGCATAAATACCATTAATGACATCAACTTGGATTGCATGCTGACATGCACTCAATACAAACATAAATATTTCTAGATTTTAATAATACCTCCAGAAGCTTTGATTCGAGTTGGTGCCTCTTTGCAGTTCTGACACCTTCATCAAAATAAAAAGCTTCCATATCATATCTGCCATAAAAAAAAAAAAAGAACAAATTTAATAGCTCTGAAATAGGACTAGAAACATAGATACCAGCAAGTCAAACTACCGGTGTTATGTGCCCACAAATAGATCTCTTCCACCATCCTCTAATTTAAAAATGAAATCTAGACACTTAACGAACTACAATTGGTTGTAAGAACAATTATAGCCAGTTTTCCTCAAGCACATAATCCAAATGGCAAGCATCAAAGTGCTCAAAATAATCTAAGGGGGCGTTCGGTGACCCAACTTGGATCACCACGGTGATCTAAGATCACGAATGATCCAAATCCTAGGGTGATCTAATCTCTAGTGATCTAAGATCACTATGTTTGGTTTGCCATAGTGCAATGATTAAAGATTCCTGGATATGTACAAGCTACTTGTTTGCTATGCTACGAAAATTCAAGATCACCAACTATATAATACTAAAAATATCCCTAACAACTTGTTTGGGAGTTGGGATTGAGGATTGGGGTAGAAAAAATTTTAGAACAAAACTAAATAGATTTTTTCTCTTTCTAATTAGCACGACGAGAGAAATGATTCTCTTCTCATCCGTGGAGATGACGCCCCAACTATCCCCGCGCATTCCTTTTCTATAGAGAAAACACCTTAACTACCTACCCCACGCGCACGGAAAAAATATCATGGCAAAAAAAATAGTTACCTCTTTCCAGAAGTCTCTCAATCGTGAGGATATTTTGGTTAACATATTTTAATATAAGATCACCGTGATGGAGTGATATTGGGTATCCGTCCTCGAGAGCGGGTTTTCTATCATCATGTCAGACGGTGATTCGAGCAGTAGAGGTGATTTGAAATCACTGCCACGTAAGATCACCATACTGCAACCAAACAACGATAATCTCATCACTTCCACCCACATCACCCTTGATCTTTGGTGGATCACCCCATACCAAATGCCCCCTAATAGGATAAACTAATAAATTCCAATAAAGCAAGCACAATAGCTATATCATACATACCTATGGTAGTAGCAGCTACATTAAACTCAGATCATAAAAAGATCTTGGCCATACACAGCATTTGACTTGACTTCTTTTCTTTGAATTGTCACATAATGACACAGGAAAATGACCCCAAGTTTTGACTATATGAAGTGTTTGGAAGTTTATGAAGTACCATTAACTGTCCAGATGTTACAGTATCAAGAAACTTATATTTCAAAGTGTTCTGCCAAAGCAGACAACAACCAACAAGTCCTGTTCCATCCATTTGGGTCAGCTTCTAGAATCACCCTTCAGCACTTGTTCCTATAAAAAATCAAATTTTTCTAACAATAGAAGTTCCTTCTTATCCTTTCACCAAATGTCCATAAAGGTTTTTCCTAAATATTCCCCCCTTTTCTTAAGCTGCATCAACCATAGGCGAACTTCCTACTGAGCCTCCTCCAGTCATCACTGGAAACAATAAGTGGCATTTGCAACTTATTGTTTAAAGCTGATATATTAATAATAACCACAGGCCATCATTAGTGGTTCTCCATTACTACATGCACCAGCAATGCAACTACTACACTTCCTGGCATTTGCTCATATTTATTGCTCTTTAGTTTTAATCAACAACTGACTAGTTGAACAGCTCACAGATAACCTTCATGTGGGAGGCTAGTCCTACGTATAGGGGATTAATGGTGCAATAACATTTGTCAAGACTAAAGTTTAAAGCTAATATATTAATGCTACCTTTTCTAAAGGCAAAACAGAAAGTTTCTTCCGAAATATTTAGGTTTCTCTTAAGCTCTATTGTCCAGATTATATTGAATTTCTCACTTAGTATGATGATAGCATGTCTGCTTCCTTCCTTAATTATATATTTTTTCATCAGGACAGATTTATTCAATTTAGACTATGAACATTACTTCTCTAGGTGCTCTCCTACTTGATTTTTTCATAGACATTTCAATCTATACATACTAATCAAAAAATTGGACTGCCTTTCCTAAATCCTAAACACAATTTGAACCATTAAAACTGGCAAACTATTCAGCAGATGGTTATAAATAATAAGGATGCTCACCCTGATAAGCACTTGTCTAAGATTGCAGTAAGCTTTTTCCCGAACCCTGGTACTATATCATGTTGAACAGCCTCCTCAAGTTGAAGCCACTCCTACCATGACATAAAGAATGATATACCCCTCATGTTTGAAAATTTCATTGACAGAACATGTAGACATGAATCACAGGATGGACATCAATTACCTCATCAGCACTTATATAAGCAAGTTTTTCATTAGCAATTTCTTCACAGCGTACAGTGGCAACCATAACCTACAGACAGAGGAAAGAAAGACAATTTAAGCCAATAAACATTAGAAATTCAGTCTAGCTATGGAAAAAATAATCAGATCATCACCTTGTGTGCAGGCAAATCAAGGTCCTTATTCTCCTTGATAACCTTCCAGATCTGTTGTGCACTAAATGAAAATCCTGAAGCAGGAACAACCCCCCGGCGATCACCAGCAAGTCCACCAGGAGCAATAGAATGAAAAAATCTTTGCCTTAAACTGGCAACCTTCATAATTACAACATAAAATCAATAAGTAAACACAAAAAAATTCCCAGTCAACCAAAGAATGACAGCTAGATTGAAGTTACATCATCTCAAGTTGATCGAGCACTTCATTTTCCAAATCAATGAATTTATGCTTTTGACAAAAAGAGGTGGACCTGACCTTGGATATGAGTGCATGGTGAAGCAAGATAACAATAGAAACAACAAAAATTAGGCAAGCCATCAATTTGTGGTTCTTTCGAAGACTAATACAGACAAAATGGCACCAGAATCTAACATTGCCATGTCATCACTCTACAATCTAACATTGCCACACCATGATGACATCATTGTCATATCTTCAGCTGATCTAGCATTAGATCTTTATGTTTTAGTAGTAACTATTGATTACTTGAAAATAATAACTCTTGCAAATAAATTACATAGACTGTCATAATATCATCTACATATCATGCCAAAAAGATGAAAAAAAATCATAATAGCCATCTAATTATTGGCATTACCAAATGCTCTTGATAGTCCGACACAAGGTTCGCCATCTCGATACCAGGCCTTGTACTGGTGCTATCCTATACAATGTTGGCACGCCGTATGGCATGAGAGATGGCGAGGCATTCCAAGTGTCGGTACGGTATGGTACAAGACTCCGTAACGGTTATGTATGCCCAGTATGGTACAATGCCAACTGGTATGATAAACCTTGGTTCAACATATCACCTCATGCATGAACCATAATAAAAAACTTTTAGTTAATTAAAGCAGCAGGCATCAAAATTTTGATTTACTGCAGGCTTGTTCTCCACAAAAGGCAGGGTGTTTAAAATGGACAATAGAATGCTGCAACCAGGTTGATTGTGGCCAGTTTTCGAGAATAATTTTCTAGATGACAAGTTTTACTGATGATGCAATCTGATGAAGCATTTTATTTACCTGCTGGTTCCGAAAAGAAGCAAAAACTACACTAGAAGTACCTTCTCTTATTTATAAGCCTGGTACTCAGTTTCTACACCCAATCCTGCTCTTTGGAGTTCATTTAGGAAGTCTGAATTTTTCTTTCTTCTAAAACAATTTGGGCATCCATCAACTTACAATCCAAACTATTGATAGGAGACACCAAGTTAGACACCAAGTTGACCAACTTCTGTTCGAGAATTAAACTACGAATTCCACTCAGTTCTCATTTAAATACGCAGTTAGAGGTATACAACTATGATGAATTTACAATTACCTTTATCTTCTATATAAAAGTAGTTGGAATTTGGAAATAGTTCCACACTCCTACATCAGTTCTCCCTACAGTGACTTAGCAGTTGAGAACTTTTAAATCCTGTAACCCCTTCCCCCCACTGTTTCTCTTCTATTCTGTGCCATATTTTAGGTTTGGATGTATATGCACGTTCTAGAAGTAACCTAGGGGTTAAAATAATAGGTCTACCTCGCTTATCTATTATTTGACACTGTCTATTGCTAACTTCTAATACAGAACTGTCCCATGCTGTTTATAGGAGGTTGATGAGCTTGCTATTTCATGGCTAAAGCATGCCATCTAAATACTCCAAATAATGCAAATTGAATTGGTTTAGTAAAATGGCAAACAGTGCCCATATGTAGCAATGTACCTGTTCTTTGAATAGCTCTTCTTTCTCTTCATAACTTGAAAGAGCCACAACTTCAACCTGATAATAGGGTAACAAATCCAATTTCATAAGCAGCAGATAAATATTACGATCATTATCTCATATTGGTCATTTAAGATAGCTTACATTGAAAAAATCGCTTAGTGGAGTTTCTTTGAGAGCTCGTGGTTTTGAAACAGAATCCCATATCTGCCAAGAATATTTTGATGTTAGAGAAAAGGAAATAGCATATATGCAGTGATCAACCATTAGATACCACGAACCTTTTGAATATCTTCCCTCAAAAGGGGTTCCAAATTTTCTAAAGGAGTCTGGAAAAGAGAAAAGAGAAAAAAATGCATAATCAAAACATGTAAGAACAGTAAGAAGAAAAGAAACACCTTCTCAGATTATGATGAAAGAAAAATGCACCTTGGTTTTATCACGTATGACGAACAATAATGTTGTCTTGCGAGGACTAAACAATCGCATCATGACCTGTTATTACGAACCACATTAAAAATTAATGTGAAACAACTAAAACTATAACACTAGCTAACTACATGGATTTCACACCCCAAACTTACCTGGAATACCGTCTTTAAAAGAGGCTTATTGGCAGCCTGTTCTCGGCCAATATCATGACACCACCTACATTAAGAAGGTAATTGAGAAACACATAAAATTAAATTATTGCAAAATTTAGAAACCTAAACAAGATTAGAAAGGGGAAATAAAATGCATGCTGTACAATGACCAGTGGGCTTACATATTTATCAGCACTATGTCTGAAATAGCCAGAGCAAAAAGTGCACTCTGCTTTTCAAATGCAGTATCGTCCTGAAGATAAAATAGATCATGAATCAGATCTTAAGAGTATCCAAACAACTGATCAAGAGATTTAGAATAGTGATGCAATGGAAAGGCAAACAAAACTCTTAGGAAAAGGAGATGATAGTTTTTTAAACTACATTCAGAAGCCCCCACAAATAATCAAGTCATGACCAATCATTTTCATTTTTGCTAATTGAAAATTAATGCAAGAGGATGCTTATATAGAATACGAAACAAAATCAAGGAAATAATTAACTTGGTGTGGTAGGAAACATTCCTGCAAGAAGTGACAAATAAGGAAAATTCCTGGTCACAGATTATTTCCACATATGTTTTCATGTGTCTGAAAATACAAGGCATGTGTCAGAACCTAATTCTTATGCTTTTTACTCAGACCATTTCTCATTTGGTCGAACACCTTTAAATCACTTGTTTTTGTAATCTTTACACATCTACAACAACTTTTGAACATATTCCAAATCACAAGTCCACCAAATAGATGGGAAGCAATCTGAACGAAACAACAAATCAATAAAATACTTCCCAGTTCCCACATGCCTTAGTTAGACTCCAAGTTGTCAAATAATGGACAGCGGAGTACATAGTCTAAGGAAATGCATTTACATCTTGGGTAACATATAAACAAAATGTCGGAATGGAAAGAAAAAATTGTATTTTACAAATATATTTTTCAATGAGACAGTCATACTGCATAAACTAAAATAATACCTCTCCTCGCTCTCTCCCATCAGTGCCCTCCAAATCCATTACAAGTGTACATGGCTCAATGTCAGCACACCTTGCCAACCAAATTCCTCTAGTAGTTTGTGACCTAAAGAGAAGAATGTTTCAGCTGCATAAACTCAACTTATACAGAACAGATTTTGTAATGCTGACAAAACAAATAGGAAACGATTGAAACTTGCCTTCCTCTAAAAGCATCCATTTCCCTAAAGTTGGTATGGAATAGGTGATTCAAAAGAGTGCTCTTCCCTGTCCAAAATCAAGAAAGAATCATAAAGGACCTTTATCATACATTCAAACATCATTGATTCACATGTATATGATGTTTAGAAATAAGAATTCATAAGCTGGCAGAAGCCTGACATGAAGGTGCCAATGAAACTTCGAACTTAATTAAGATTTAAGACACATGGATCCTAAGCACTTCAATTAATGCATAATTTGCACAAATTGTTTCAAATATATGCTCCAATGTTCCTATCCGTGCAAAAACATATATTTATAGCATGACTGCAAAATTAAAGTATATAAACTATTCGTGGTATTTGAAATTGAGCATACATCCAGCAATATATCATTAACTTAAATTAATAGAAGCAAATCCTATGATCAGCCTACAGCGAAACAATACTAGTAATAGCAGCAACAGAAGCATGGCTGTTAGATACAAGTAATCGGAGGACAAGTGTATATTCTGTACCACCACTGTAAACTTTCAGCACACAAATTAAGCAAAAAATGCTCCTACTTCAGGATCACAAGATATTGAATCTACATTTTTGAGGTGTGATGAATATCAAACCACTGTAACACCTTCAGCAGATAAACAGTAATACCAAACAATGCATATGTCCTCTATCTTAAGATGCATTGCAGAAGATACCTGAAAGCCCACAAAAGACATTTGGTCATGCATCATATGAAAATTTGAAGTCATGGGCATCAATATAAAATATGAGTTATTCTCAAAATTAGATCTTTTTTTCTTTTGGAAGCACCTAAGCCACAATGTATTTTGCCTTGTCCAGTCTTACATGATACCAAACCTTTTACTGAATTCAACACCAAAACAAATATTTGAATTCAGTTTACCAGGTTCGAAAAATTGCAGAGCAAGAAATTCATACGAGTTCTCATCTGAACTTTTCTCTCCTCAAGCCTCTTCGTAAATGACAAATATCAATTTCAAAACACTTAATCTACAAGAGCATACAATCTTCAAATTCCAGGAAAACAGGAAATATTTGTCTTCTTGAAAGTTTCATAGTTTCCAATATTGACCACACCAGGAAAACTCTAGTTGCTATGCACAACCACTCCATAACAAGTTAGAAATGTAAAAATGGAAACAAGAACATTAAGAAGTCAAACAGAACATGCTGTTCAAAGTTCAAATAATTATATTCAAACAAGTTTTTTTTTTTTGGAAAAAAGGCATTCGCAAGACTAGCAAACACACCGCTACTTTGAGGGCCCATTATAGAGACCACCGCATAAGACAACCCACATTCAGCCAGCTTCACCATCTTCATAAACTTTTCGATACCAGAAACATTGAATACGCCATCTCCATCAATGAGTTGGATAGAACAACAATCTTCACCCATTTCTGGAATGGAATGATAGCATCAATATCAGAAGTTACTGTGGTATTATTCACAAAAGAACAGAGGTGAGAATGATAGTTAATCGATAACATAAGATAACCAGGTAAAGAAGCTAATTTATCTGATCCAATATTTGATAACATTGAAGATAACAATGCCGTTATTAGATCACAAACTTGCAAAGTTTTTTAATGCAGAGGGGAAGAAAGGAGTTCAATTGGTCAGCAAATTACTTGACGTGGTTACTAATAGTTGCACAAAGAAAGTGCTTGGAAGGGGGTGCGCATGCAAATGCACGAGCGCGCACAGAGAGAGAGAGTAAAAAAAATTCATAAGTAAGAAATTAAAAACAGAAAATGGCAATCATTTTCCGAAGTTTTCCAATTTAACAAAATCAGAATTTAATTGCCATTACACAAAGGGATTTTTGGAATGTTATTGAATCACACTCTAAATAGGTTCTACAAGTGCATGTCATCAAAATATCACACAACAGCAGGCAATGCTAATCCACATCATAGGATCTGGATTCTGGAGATTAATAAACAATGCATATGTTTTACAGTTCTCGATGAACATAAGTCTTTAAATATCGCCCAAAACACAGTGTACCTAAGACCATTATTGCACATTAGCACGCAAGACAAAAATGTTTTTCTCTTTCCACAAATTACCACCAAGCTTCTGAGAATATCAGAGGAGACAAATAAAATAGGTACGAAACATGCACAAGAAGGGGAAAAAAACTACAGCAAGGAAAAAGAAATCATAAAGTAAGACTGCCTGGAAACTCACTAAAACTTCAAAAGAACAAAAGGGAAATATATTGAAAATTATAAAATATGAAATGGGCTGCAAGGAGCATTAATGCTCCAATTGCTTAAAATAGGATCTTAATGCTAGTATGCAGCTGCTACTACTTTAGAATGATCACAAATCAAATAGTACACAGAATTCCAGAGTAAAGATTATCAGCTTCTTCTTTTACAAGATTCAAATAAACAATACATAATATAAGAGTTCATGGATTGAAACAAGATTCCACTTAACGTATATACTAGAGTATTTTTCTAACAAGGTGCCAATTTCATAATTATTGTGGACTAAAAGGGCATACTTCTCAATAAACACAATTAGAAACAGGTTCCTCAAGTTAATAGTCAACCTTCTTGCTCATAGGTAATCATTAACATGCTTTAAAATGATGATGAAGGAGTTAGAGGCCAAGTTTGGCTGCTGTAACTTTCTCGATATGTTTAGATGATTTGACTGAAACATGAACATCAAAGCTTCACGAACTTGCCCCAAGATCCCTCAATATCAAGGACGATCTTTTAAGACGGGCTGAAACTCAGACAGTTGCCTTGGTATGCAAGAATAGATTCTTGTGCATAATCAAAGCATATCAAGGACGATCTTTTAAGACGGGCTGAAACTCAGACAGTTGCCTTGGTATGCAAGAATAGATTCTTGTGCATAATCAAAGCACTGGAAACTCCAGAGGTTAAAAGAATCGGTACAAGGATTTGCTGCTTTAATTGTTTTTTATATCAGACCACCATTTTTAGTATCTGCATCTTTTCCTATCATTTAGTTCTTCGAGCAAATCTAATCATCGATCCAAAGAAAAAAACAATAAGGTCATTTCATTAAAGGTACATCCTTAATTATGCATGCCATCTAAAACGGTTTTATTTGATCCACGAAAGGGAAATTTCTTTCCCCGTTTTAAGAAAGGATCCCACCCTCTAAGCGAGCTTCTTGATCGGTCGAAGAAACAACACCAGACCAATCAACTGTAATCCAAATCAAATACTATCAAAAGAAGAAGAAGAAGAAGAAGTTTTTTGCCTTCAAGATTGAAATCCATCTCAACAATCGATTAATAGATAAGTCCCTACTCCTAACATTGCATCAAGTTGAATAAAAACTCCTCATTCACAGTTTCGAAAGAAAATAATAGAGAAAAACTAGAACAAAAAAGGGTAAAAAAAAACAAAAGGTAATCGAACCCTCGTCGTCTGAAAGATCGGACCTAAATCTCATCGAAATAAGCGTCAAGAATACAAGAAGTTAAGTACAGATTTAAAAAAAAAAAAAAAAAAAACAAGAACTTCGAATCGAAGGGGAACGCGAGATTTGCGACGCCGTACCCACGGAAGGAAAAGAATAGATCGGCCGGGGAGGTTCGTAGAGACGGAGATCCTCGGCGGTGACCCTATCGCGGTGAATTCCAGGAGCCGGGCCTGCGTCTCCGGCAGCCGAGGTAGAGAAAGCGGAGACGGAGAAAGACCGGTCCAGCATCGCCATCGCCCCACTTTAATCTAGTATAAACCGAGTTCACGAAGAATCGCGAAAGAGGTAAAATACGTCATTTCTACGTATTTGGATACAATTCTTTCTGTTATTTCCCTAAATTTTTTCTTTCTTGAATTAAAAAAAGAGAGGAGATAGTCGTCAAGCGGAAATGGACCCACGCAAATGCACCGACTCATTGACCAGGTTGTGGAACCGCCCACCCGTCCCTGGCTCTGCCCATCTTTTCCTCCCCTTATCTTCTTCTAGGATTTCTCACCGTACTTTCTCTCTTTTCTCTTATCCTCGGAATTACACGTCACACGTGTAACGCCGGACGGTAAAATGACTTCGTGATCATAACTATCCCCACGATCATTTCGGTGTATCGCATTAAGTCCGACCGAACAGGTAACCATCAGTCAACTAATACATTATTGGATGACCCTGATTCAAAATTCAAATCCATGGCATTTATATTCTTCCATATGATTAGAGGAGAAGGCTCAAAAGAAAGGTTGCAACATAATGTGACGGCTGATGCAAGCTTGCCGAAAGTTTGCGACTACCATTTCCAAATAACGAACAGGTAGTCACCCAAGAGGAATAACAGTATTTACCGTATGGCCCTGTATACGCTATATGCCCTGCTGTGTATTGGACGATACGAGCCCAAAAAATAGTTGGCTTGCAAGTCAATCACATGGCACTTATCCACTTGTTTTCGGGATATTATACCATCGATGCGAGCGAACGTATTTACTAACTGCCCTGCAAAGCACCCGGTCCAACAAATGCACAAACACATGGCAGGAAATTGAATGTGTCCAACTAGACAGCAGGGCGCTTGGGACCATTCACAAAAGCCAATTATTACCTGACCATCATCCAAGTGGATCAGCAGTAGCCAGCAGAATCCGAAATTCAGCATGCAGTTGTCTAACGTAGAACTAGATTGGTCCCAATCAGCATACTTTCGACTGAAACAGAAGAGGGTCCATAAGTCTTGATCCTTGTCCCCATAGATCCGCAGCCATCTGCAAATTCCGATTTCTATGGTTCCTTTAATGCTGGCAACAAAGAATTAACGGACCACAGTACGTATCTTGATCTGGTTTCACCTTCAATAAAAGCACGTAAATGCTAACCATGGTGCCAGTAGATCGGTCGATGTTGCGTGTAATTATACCGGAAGTTTGAGAGGGCGGCAGGAATGAGTAACGATATTGTTGTCGTCAAGAAAAATAATAAATGCATTACTTCTATGTCCCTTTAAAAGCTTCCAGGTTTCTAAAATAATTGAATTCAGCAGAAATCAGGTACAAGGGTTTATCCAACGATTCTCTTATTCTACAAAAACACGTCAGCGGCCACTAAGTTTCTGACAGTTCTTAGTCCAGCATGAAATGGAACGAGATTAGATGGAATCCAATATCTCTTTAACATGAGGAGGACCAAAAATGAGTGAAAACAGAAAATTTTATTCCTTTCAGCACAAGGGGAGACAGAACACTAGTTCATGATCCTTTTTCCCATACGTGTAACTGTTCACCCTTTAGTAGAACACTACATGAGGAAAACAACAGCTAATAGCTTCACAAATTAACAGTGCATCCTCGTGCACAGAATGTTAAATAACACGATCACAAGTATTCTGCACAAATTCCAAGTGCTGCGTTGCTTTTGTCCACGAGCACTCATGTGCATCTGTCTTGCATGTCAAGTACATAAAACGCATCCACGGTTCATAAAAAAGTTTTGGCCCAGACCTTAAGGTCTAGATTTATCCAAAAATCTCCCCTCCATTAAGAAAACAATACCCATAAAAAGGATGGTTGGTTTGCTATAGAATTGAATCAAACATAAACACCAGATGCCAGCAACAAGAATAAAGAACCAAAACCCTGCAATGAAAAGGGTGAAGGATTAGTCTTGCCAACAAAATTTGACCTTTCACCACCTACTTGTCATGGAAAGAGGAAAAAACTAATTTTGCTTACCAAGAAGACAGATGCCACAGCTCCAGTCATGATCTCCCTTGACAAGCGGCGTTTTCGCCCCGATGAGGTAGCTTCATAGCTGGAAAAGACACATTAAGAGGGTCATCAGCAAAGTAAATGAACCCTTAACACCATCGTGAAGTTCATCTGATGTTTCTTACAGAAACCTTCACCTTTTATGTTGTCCTGTAAAAGGTTTCAAGCAAGCTCACCAGACTAAAAAGTACAGGGGAATGATATTCACATTGAGTGGCTACTCATGACAAGGTAATCCCTTGATTTGGTTGTCCACATTATCATTTCCAAGGAAACCATCAAATGATGCCCGTCTTATCACCTCCTTTAGGTAACCAAATTAAAGGGAACGATATTCATATCGAGTGGCTACTCATGATGAGGTAACCCCTTTAATTTGGTTATCCACATTATCATTTCCATGGAAACCTTCAGATGATGCCAATCTTATTGCCTCCTTTAGATAACCATCTAAACAAGCATATGTAGATGTAGCCATTATCTAGATATGCATGCATAGAGCTGAATCAGCAGATGTTGAAAGTTCACTTCCCATCATCTCTAGAAAAATTCATAAGCCAAACAGAGTAGACATTAACCAGTCAAGAGTTTCAACATCGCGACAGGACCATTATATGTTTGCCCTGATCAAGAATTACTATATTCTACTAACATGCTCCAACAGTGATGTTTCAACAAATACTAATTAATGCACCATTCAGGCCACTGCAAGTGGTAAAGCAGGCCTCTCATGG
Source organism: Elaeis guineensis (assembly GCF_000442705.2). Taxonomy (NCBI): domain Eukaryota; kingdom Viridiplantae; phylum Streptophyta; class Magnoliopsida; order Arecales; family Arecaceae; genus Elaeis; species Elaeis guineensis. Next base: position 123,349,301 of record NC_025994.2, on the reverse strand, counting down.
CTTGTCCATTTATTGCTAACAATAACATATGATATATCAGAAAAGCTCTCTGGCTAGTCAAAATAGATGCAATGTCAGTCAATGATCGTCCAGATATAGATGTATAAGTATTTTTTTTCCCTTTTTTCCCCTTTCTAGCTATAAGATACTTGAAATATGCAACTAGGAAAGATCATCTGATTTTTACTCCTAACATCTTATGGATTTCTATTTCTATTCTTTCAAAATGAAAAGGTGGAGTAAGAATCATCAAACTAAAATGCAGTCCAGCAAAAATTAAAATGAATGATCTCTTCAACTCCTCAAGAAAATCAACAACATTTTTCAGTAGATAGAAAATCAATAACTTAATACTAAAACAGACCTAAGCAAAAGTAATATCATCCACAAACAGGCATATCATCAAGATTGATAGGCACATGTAGGAGTCTTCAAATAGCACTCCCGTTAACTGGATTCTTCGAGATGTTATATATTGGTCTTTCAACATCCTGCGACCTCATATTGGATGCTCTTGGATCTGAAGCTTTGGGGCTAAAAAGGCAAGGCAAGCCAAATTCTTGAAATTCTTACTCTTAGTCTTCCACAGAGATGTGGATCCAAAATGCATATGGTCTGTGCTGTCCATTAACCATGAATTCAACAAAAAAAAAAAAAAAAAAAGTTAAAATTCAAAAAAAATCAAGTTTTAGTTCAATTTTCTCTCATGCTATAATTACCTGGACCCTTCAGTTTACCCAACATACCTCCATCTGACACATAGAAACAGGTATGGATGTAACACATAGGTACAGGTCTAGGACAATATATTCTTAAAATTAAACGGATCTAACATTTAGATACATACCTGCACCCAGCCGTCATATGCATTGCAAGAGACCAATTAATACTGTCATAAGAATTTCTTCTAACCACTCCTTAATGCTATGCAGCACATGTGCATATCAATCATGTTCATTTATTCATACCAAAATTGTAATCAGATAATTCAGTAATGGCAACTCAAGGAACTCAACCATCTATCATACAGACATTCGGTAATTTAATAACAAATCCTCCAATACTGTGCCAGCTAAGCAAGTCATGGTTAAAATAACGTATAACCTAATAGAGGTTTTGTTGCCTTAACTTCATGGAATAACGGATTTTGGCAAATCTACCATCTAGCTACAATTCAAACAACTCAATGGGCTCAGACATTTTCCCCCGGAATTTGGCAGACATTATGGTGCCAAACTTAATTAAAGAAACTTCATTTCCAGATGCAACAAAAGGCAGCAAGTCACAACTCACTGAAACACATGATGGACTTAAATTTCAGCACGACTTGCAAACTTGTGGCCACTTTGGTTAAAGTTACATACCATAACAAGTGAGGCATCAAGCAAAAGATAGAAAAGAAATGGTTTTCCTGAGTGAGAGGAGCACCTGGCAATTCATTAGAGCTATTCCTAGTATTAACATACAATTATTTTTGTAATCAAGAGGAAGAAATAGCTAAGAATAGCTATACTGCAGAATTCTACTTCTACTGTCTCAATGAGACAGTTCCATGTCACTATGTCAGGCCGCAGTTGTCATCGGCAGAGTAACTGAAGGAAGGATGCAAGAAATTTGGACTTTATCTAGCCAAAAAGAAACAAATTTCCTCATAACAGGTCTAAGCGCAGCATGAACACTTACCAATAAAAAGCTAAATGCGGCAAGCTAGCCAACACCCATCCCAAGTTGAACCCAATCAAGATTCATGTCCAGCTCATGCAACTCATGGATAACCCATATAACACTTGTTCTGAATAGCCATTCATATCCAGGCCATATGCAGTGGCACATCCCAGGTCAGGATATGCCACAGGGCACCAAGATTTTTTTTTTTTTTTTGTTGTGTGTGTGTGTTGTTGGGGGGGGAGTGTTAAGAGAATTATTTGATTATAAGCTTTAATGTAGTGGTAAATCAAATGATTCTAAACTATTTATCTACACAATCTGTCAATAGAATTATTTTTATGATAAAAAAGGTTGTCAATTAATAAAAATAAAAAGATAAAAAAATCAACTTACTTTTTCTAGAAGTAAATCCAATTTATTAATTTATAGATGAAAATAAGATCCCATAATATTTATATATGACAGTAAAATAATGTGTTTTGTTGGATTTCCTAATTAGATATTCATTTGAAATGGAATTAGATCTCAGAGGAATTGAGCTATCATAAGAAATGGAAGATATAATCAATAGACTAGAAAATGGAACTCATAATTTATTCAAACTCAAAAGCTATAAGGAGTACTTGTCCAAAAAACATGGGAAGAGAAGGCCTGATGCAGAAGTTTTTTTCCTCTTTTTTTGTGTGTGGGGGATGATCTACTTTGACAGGGGCTGATAGTGTTTGAGATATCTGTTTTGAGGGCTCACTATCTATCTCCTAAATGGAATTTTTGGTTTTCAGGGAAGAGGGGATGACTTGAAAAGTTCCATTGGAGATGGGGCAGTGAAGTGCCCGTTGAATTATTTTTTGCATCCTCTAGCAAGGAGATGCAGAAGCATAAGCAACTCAAGCAGTGCCAAGCTTCAGGAAATCAACAGGCTAATTGCTAAACTTCGGTTAAGGCTAAGCTCCAAATCTAGGACATGCAACTTGCAAACCGGGGTCAACAAACATGACACTTTTGATATTTCTTTAAAGCATTTCTTTCATAAAGTCAAAGCAAAAAATATTCACTTCAGATTTCAGCTACCAAAATAAAGGCAAGAAGCAAAGGCGAATTGTTCTGTACTTCAAGCCCGCAAAGATCAACAGAAGACCAAATATTATGCATTCTTAACCAATTTCTACATACATGGAACTTGAGAAAACAACAATGTCCAGAATGTCCAGATATCCAGCCAGGAGCAAAAGAATTGGGAACCATTACATAAATGTTCATGAATTGTAAATGGTCTTGGCTTGCAGCACTGAAAAGAAAGGGAAAGCAATGGACAACAGTGCAAGTGACATTCTCAACATATCAATAGCCAATGAACCTCTGTATATTTGACATCTTTATAGTTCCCATTATGCGGTTTTTTTTATTTAAGATCGCACCCTGCAATATTGAATCTATTCTCAATTACCTTCACTCTGCTCTCATTAGATCATCATCTAAAGAATTTGTCCCCTCTGTTGCGATTCTTTAACTAGGCTTCCTCTAATGGGCCACCTCAAGCTTATCGCAATAAGTTTCTTCTAAATAAACCAAACAACAAACAAGTATTGTCTAATCGACATGGCTTCAGCTACATGGATCGAGTTACGAGTTATGACCCATCTGGTTAGAGATTGTTCTATAACAGACTCTCAGCTGAAATTAAGCCTCTATAATTCAGTGCCAAACTCTTTCTTTGAGTCCTTATACTTGTTATTATGGGGTCGCCGACTCATCGTCATAACAAATGTTCTAAAATAAATCAGGCTGGTAACGGATAATAAAACATTTGAGTTTAGATCATCACAATTACAAGTTGAAAAAAAAAGATATATAGATCGAATTCTTGTTTTTACAAAAAATCAAGAAACAAATCTTTGCAACTTTTGTCAAAGAAAGCATCTGGACAAGGGAGGTGGAATGGCTTACATGAAGAAGGTCGCAGTGCCGATTAGTCCAGCGACCAGCTTGAGGAAGGCCAGAGTTGGATACCACGCAGCGGGAACAGGGCTCGATATGGATGTCGATGCCTGAACCATTTTATTACCATGATCGGAATTATGAGAAGCACGGTAAAAATCCTCGAGAGGCTATTAAGAAAGACTGTGAGAGAGGAGAGACGGGCGTAGCGTGCTTCTTACCATCGGATGAAGGGCGAGAGGGGATGGATCCGCCGATTTACCTTTTGCGCTGATTCATGGCCCGGGCGAATTGAGATGGGGCTCGCGGGATCATAGAGAAATTTGTATTTGGGAAAACCTCGCCGCCGCCCACCCAAAAATCCAAGCCGGAGCCGTCCATATTTGATTAGTACCTGGCACGTGAGGTGCACATGCTTTGGCTCCCAAAGAAAAGAGGTATTTCGTTAATTGTTGTAATATTGATGATCGTCTCAATTTAGACTAGTTTTACCCAAAAAAACTCATTTTGGACTAGTTATAATTCATACACAAATGCACGAATGTTAAGTATTGAGCAGCAATATTTATGTCAGTAAAATATTCTTTTAACAAACACTTGATATTGATTGAATTGATCCGAATTACTAATATCTTCGCATAGGCAATTGATTAGTCTAACTCATAATTCATAGCCATCTTGGTTCAACATCATTGTAAAAAGGCATATAATACTTCTACATGCTTTACATAATAAAGTTTATGTGGAGTAACAAGGATGTTATTCACATCTTAGTACGACATAATATTATTAAGGAATCTAGGACTTCAATTATGGCATATGGATGCTACGTTGACATTCTCACCAAAAAGAAAAAACTGGGCAAGTTGTAGTTATACATTGTCTATACGCATGTGGCTGGGTGCACGGTTTATTAGTCTCGTGATGGATGCACACTTCTATTGTTCTTTTTTTTTTTTTTGTGGTTTAGCTTAGAATGGTGTTACTAACACATGGTGTAGTATTATGAATAAAACTTTAAAAATACAACAATCAAATTATTGATTAAGAAGGTGCATACTCCACTTTACATGTTTCTTCATGGAATGGAAATATGTAGAACAATTATTTGTAGATTTAAATTTCTCTTGATTGTAGTGTACAGAGAAATTGCAAATAATTTGCTATTTAACAGATTTTTTTTTGATCTAGGGATTGATTTGAGAAATATTGCTTTTTTCTTAACATTTTTTTGCACAAAAGGCAAGGCATATCTCTTGATGATGAAAATTGGAACTCAGTACCATGAATATAATCAGGGGTTGCAAATAAATTTTACTTAATACTATGTGATAATTATAACTTGGAAAACTTTTTGAGTATTTTTTAGATTCATTAAGAGATTTTTAAATATTTATTATTATTGCTCAAAACTTGTCATCTCGGAACTATAATTAATTGGATTCTTCTACTGGTTGTTATAAAAATGGGTATTACCAAAGTTTCATCACACCTTCCTTCCTTTTACTCCAAACCAAAAACATATTATTAAGGATAGATCTCAATAAGGACTTTGAAATATTTTTTGATAGCATAAACAAGAAGCATTGGGAGTCTCTATATGAGACATGAACTACGAACCAAAAGATGGTTCAACAATCTCCTAGAGGTAAATAATTTTTATCAGTGCAATAAACGAGATGATCACATATTGCTGAGTTTTTATTTGAATTTTATCATTCAAAATCTACAAATCAATCATCAACATCTCGGGATCTTAAATTTTTTATTTATATTTTATTATACTCGTATGGAGAATGTAAATTTTTATAGTCATCACATGAAACTAACTGAAATGCATACAAATTAGAAATAATTCTGCTGGGGTCTAGATCTTTTTTTTTTGAAGATTTTGTATATATCTTTAAAAGAATGATTATTGCAAATTTATTCCTTGAAGACTGCTCCTGCTCCATGTATCCTAACTCTATTATTTTCTTACATCAATATTCCTAAATTTTTATGCAAAAATATAGTTTTGCCGAATGGTAAAATTTTATAAGGATACTATTGCACTCAACATAGACTTATACAGCTATCTATTTATACGACAACCAAAAATATATTGAGAAACATATCACTATATAAAGAATGAATTGGGAAGCATATAGAAATATCATTGGAAAAAATAGAGGATTCAACTCAAGTCTAGAATTTTTTTAGATTTTTTGTATACATGCCTAAAAGATGAATTTATTCCTCAGATACTATGATATACCTTTGATTTAATCTATTTTTACAAAACCTCAACCAACATTGCTAATAAATAAAATCTTTAAGGTGCTATTTGGATATAGAATAGGGAGATAACCTGCAAATTTGGAAATATCCTTGCTAAATATTAAAAAAGTAATGAAACATGGGCTTAAATCGTGCAAGGAACTAAGCATATAGATAAGATCATGTGCTATAATTTCATCCCACCATTTTAGTGGAGTATACCTCTACCTCATAATAGACTTGCTCTTATCTCCTTCAATTACTTTTATTCTCTTTTCTATTTTATAAATATGCATTAAAAAATAGAAGAAAAATTTCACCAGTATGATAAAATCTAAAAATTCTTAAAATTCAATGTGCATTAAATGCACCTTATAATGTTTACCTATTCCCCCTATTTGTCATTCCTATTATGCGGACTAAATTTATTCTTTCAATATTATAAGAAACATTTGAACCCAAAAAAATAGAACAAAGGATATTCCTTTCAAAAACCAATCATGCAACCGAACACTATCTAAGTGTAGGATAATTCTATCATTCCTTTACATTAGTATATCTTAAGTTTTATAAAATAATATAACTTTCGATAGAGAGTTAAAACTTTATCAAGGTTTAATGCAATAGGATATCATTCATCTCAGACTTAAATAGTCATTTATTAATATCTAGAAATATAGGCTGTCGATAGTCTCCATATGAAATCAGACCTACAAATAATTAAAGTTTAATGAGGTACTTCAAAATATATATTTTTTTATAATAATCTAGTATTTGTGTAGATTAACATCACCTATTCTTTTCCATCTTATGCAAATCAGTTGTAATCTTTGGATAAAATTGAATTAAGGGCTTAAAAATAATGCAAGACATCAAATCTGCTCTAGAAACCCACAATATAAATATAAATATAAATATATATATATATATATATATAATTATAAGAACATCTCCTCAATTTTAGTTCGATTTCATTTACGTCCTTGTAGTTTAAAAAGTATTAAATTGATCCTTCTAGTCATCGATATGTTTCGATGTGGTCCAATCATTCATTTTATCAATAAACACTGTTATATTTCTTTCTCAATAGATGAAAATACCCCATATTTATGGATGAGCTTGGAGGAGGAAGTGGATGAAAAGGAGAAGTAGATGAATAGGAAGGGGAGGAGAGGAGTAAAAAGTATCAAATCGACCATTCTAGTCATCGATATATTTTGATGTGGTCCAGCCATTCATTTTACCAACAAACATTATTAGATTTCTCTCTTAATGGATGAAAATGCTCCTTATTTATGGATGAGCTTAGAGGAGGAAGAGGATGAGAAGGAGAAGTGGAAGGAGAGGAGAGGAGAAGAGTCATCGATAAGAAATGGACTAGAGGAGGAGAAGGAGAAGTGGAAGGAGAGGAGAGGGAAGAATGGATTACCGACTAGAAAAGATGGATGTGGACAAGGCCCCTATAAAAGAGATGGCTTATGGATGATTTGGAGGAAGAGGAGGATGAGAAGGCAAAATGGATAAAGAGGAAAGGAAGGAGGTGAAGGAAGCCACCATGAAGGAGAATAAATAAGTGAGGAAAAAGGAGGAGAGAAAGGATTTTTTATCAATGAGAAGGGACGGGTGTAGAGGGGGGCCATTGAAAAGGATAGGGCTCATGGATTGGTTTGGAAAAAAAGAGAATGAAGAGAAGAAAGAAGATGAGGAGGAAGGAGAGGAAGGGAAAGGAGCCACCGATAAAAAATAGAGTGGAGAAGGAAGATAAGGAGGAGAAGAGGATGGAGAGAAAGAAAATGGAGAAAATAAGAAGAGATGGATGTGGAGGGGGCCGCCATGGAGAGAGATAGTTTTGGGCGAATTAGAGGGAAGATGGGGAAGAGAAGTAGATGGGGAGGACAGGGAAGAGATGGAGAAATTGGTAGAGAAAGAGAATGAGGAGGAAGAAAGAGGAGGAAGAGAAATGAGTGAGGATGAAGGAGAGGAGGAAGGAGGAGGGAGAAAGAAAAATACCAATGATGGAGGAAGAAAGGATCCACCGAAGAGGAGGGAGGAGGAAGAAAAGAGGAAGAAGGAGATGAAGATAATGATATTTTTATCATTTTATAAAATTTTATTAATGAAGATAGATAGCTAGCCTATATTGGAACATATCGATAGCTAGAAGGATCAGTTTAATACTTTTTAAATTACAGATGATATAAATGAAATTAAACTAAAATTAAGAAGTTGTTGTTGTAATTTTTTTTTTCTCTCTCATAGTTGAATTATTTTTTATTTTTTTTGTAAAGAAAGTGCTTCATTGAATAAAAAGTTGGGTTATAGTGGTAATAAAGATCTCAAGCTGCTTCCAAGCAGCATACAAGGGTAACCTTAGAACCAAAAGTTGCAACCGAGATATATTACAACACAGAAATAGAATTAAAATATAAGAAGTATACAAAGTAGTCAAAAAAAAAAGAGAAAGTATAAATTATTGCAATAGTGAGACAATTAGCAATAGTACATTTGTTGACTATGCCACATGCAAGAAAGAACATTGAGTATAGATAATGCCTGAACCAACTTTAACATAGTAGCACATGAACACCAAGCGATAAATGAGAGCTGACAGAGATGCAGAAAGCTGATGAATAGTAATAAAGATTTATCGAGAAAGATTGACATCTCTCCATCTAGCTATGGTCCTATGGAGAAAGATTTCAACACAAAGAATACCACCATGCAGCATTATTAGCATGCAGTTAGCATAGTGTCCCATTGTTCTAGTAGAGAGCATCCTCCTATGAGTTAAGAAAATCCATTGTTCCATAGTGGTAAGTCCAAAATTTGAAGGTAGGTATGGTGCACTAAACTCAGACTTAGGGCAAGCATCAGCATAGATAAAAAGTGCACTCTTTTGCAAAGAAAACTCACACATATGATGGTATAAAGAAGGGAGGCAAGCGAACAAGCACCCAAGAATGCAATTAACAATAGTTAGCCCCGTGTCATCATTGTTCAATGTATAGATAGCAACAAAGATAGAGACTAGCCATACAAAGTGGGGAGTCAGGCTCACAATCATAATCCTCAATAGACCAGATACGGTCTTCATGCAAGCAAGAAAGGCCATCATATAGTGAAATAAGAGAACCCATATAAGAAGCAAAGTATAGCCCATATAAGTCGGATACCAATTTTCATGCAAAGCCAACATGTCGGAGAAAAAGTTAGGGGGGCCGCACAAAGGCACACAGAGCAAATACATTAGTATAGAAGACATAGAAGCCAGCAGAATAGAAATATTGCTATATCTCATGTCTCAAAAAGGGCAAATGGTATGCATCTATAGCGAAGATTTGAGCCAAATTTGGTGATAAGGGAGTATTACCTGAAAAGAAGAAATCTCCTACTAAAGCATAAGTTGCCAACCAATCTGCAACTTGATTGGCTTCTCTAAAAATATGTGAGACAGCAACATTTGAGAAGGAAGAGAGCCACATATTAATGTCAAGGAGCCAAGGGGAGCGACATGATTTGATCTTTGGCTTAAGAGAGATCTAGGAGATGACAACTGAAGAATCACCCTGCAGCCAAATAGATTGAGGATGAAAAAAAAGAGATAAGAGCTTGCAAACCAAGCCATGCACCAATGAGCTTCGCATAAGGTACTGAACAAATAGATAAAGATTTGCCATCCGCACATAAAAAAGCACCTTCATGATTCCTTATAATAAAAGCTGTAGGTGCTTTGGAGTTACAAATTGCTCTATCAAAGCTAACTACAAATATCTCAAAGGATGGAGATGACCAAGATATAATGTGAAGGGTGAAAGATTGCTGCACTGACAGCAGAAGATCATCCCAGTACTTTGAACAGGTATTTATAGTTGAAGTGGAGGAGGGAGCAAGAGAAAATTGATCATGAGAAAAGACCTCACACAAGCGAAGCAAAGAATTCGGTGTAAAGTGAGTGTGCTGACAAGGTTGGCAGTTGCGACTATCCCAAATGAGAAGAGCCATATATGCAGTCACAACCATGGTCGCCATCTTCATCTTAGTATTCGCTAGAAATGTAAAAAAATTTGGCAAGGACGATGGCTTAAAAGCTGTAAGAGCGAGAGCCAAAGCTGACTAACAACTTTGTGCAAATGTACAAGTAACAATAGAATGCTCAGAGTCCTCAATATCATCCAGACATAGATCACAAGTAACAACAAAATCTGAAATAATGCCTCTTGAAGCAAGAAGATACAAGGTAAATATTGTCAAGCAAGCTTCCAACAAAAATATTTAACCCGCATAAGAGCAGATAACAGCCAAATCCATGCAAATGAATGAGCTTGTGGGTCATGGTGATGTGGATAAAGGGCTGAAGACATGTCTTTAAAGGCAATATATGAAGAGTGGAAGGATGCCCAACTAAGTTAATCAACCAAAGGATCTCTTGCAAGTGGTAAGGATGTTACAAGAGTTACCATTTCAACACTAAAGATTTGTGAGAGAGAAGAATAATTCCATCTACGGTTAGAAGTAATAAAGTGGCCTATAGAATAGAGTTGAAGATCAATGTTAGAATCAAGGAAGTAAGGCCAGCGAGACAAAGGAATAGAAGAAAGCTAAGGATCACTCCATACATTAATAGATTGTCTATTGATGACCTGCCACATAAACTGATACGGGATCTTTCGACCAAGAACACAAATTTTATGCTAGATGGTAGAGCAACGAGTGGGCTTCCGATAATTAATCTAAGTGGATGAAAAGCGATACTTTGAGGAGATAGGATGGGCCCACATCTGATAAGTACCATAAATATGTTAATAAAAATATTAATTTATAAATTAATTCATCTTTATTCTTTAGAAATTGATATTTTTATTTATCTTTTGTAGGAAAGATGATCGCCAATGTAAAGAGTCCAATTTATAGGTTAAAAGGACTCAAATTGAGAGTAAATCTGATTCAAAATGGATCCCAAATGGAGACCTAAAGGTGGGTCAAATCAAGCTAAATTTCTATTCAAATTAGGCTCAAAATGGAACTCAATTAACATAAAACCAACCTAAAAGACCACTTGGTGTACCATGGACCAGCCGATCGATCTATCGGTGGTCCACAGGAATAGGCGTCGGTCTACACATGGTGCAGGGGAGGCAGAAATATTTTTATACCATCGGACGGCTGGTGCTTGATCAAAAAATATATCAGACAGTTAGGAACCTACTCTCTGATGTCAAGCGGTGGTGGCCCACAGATTGAGCATGATCCAACAGTTGTAAGTGATCCAAAGATGCGATCGGATGGTTGGAACTTGATGCCGGCTGGGAGAACAAATCTGAAGCTATTTTTTGCACCATCCGATGGTCTAGAATGAATATCAACTATGATCTAACAGCCAGCATGATTTTTGATTTGATTAGGCATTGTTTAGGCTTGATCTGAGGCATTTGATTATGATCCAACAGCAAAAAACTTGTTTTATGCTAAGATGCATTTGGAATGCGGAACCGAGAGCCGTAATGTGGCCAGGAGACCAGTAAAGCATAGGATTCCATGAGTAACCAGGAGATTTGATACGAGGGGATCAGGAAAGTTATAAAAAGGGGTCCAGAAAAAAGAGAAAAAAAGGAGAACAAAAATTGAGAGAAATTTATAGAGAAAAGGAGAGAGGAAGAAGGGAGCGACTCTATGCGCGGATAGCAGTCTTCGTCTTTAGGAGAGTAGATAAAGTTCTTCAATTTAGATTTATATTTTATTTTCTGATCTTATTGTATATATATTTTTATTATGCAATCAATTATTTGAACATTATAAGGCTTTTTTATTTTTGAATAATATTGAATATTTAGCAAACATGAATAGTTTCTGTGATTTTATTCATGTGTTCAAGTAGTAATTTTCATTATTTCATGAGATAGATTTTTGAATAGTTTATAACTACATAGAGACAAGTCATGATCTAAGAATATGATTCATGCTCAACGAGATAAGTTATACTCAGAATTTAATCATGAATTTATCTTTTGTACAATCACTAAGGCTTATAGTTTTTAATGTTCTAAATTGCTTTAATTAAAATATAAATCTATGATTAAAGGATAGATTCAAAAATCTGAAGCACTTTCTTTACTTGATTTTTCTTAACTTTATTTCTATCAAACTTGTTTCTTTTATCTTTTCAAAATCCTAAAATTTTAATTCTTCACTTTATTTTCTAATTTGAATACAACTCAGTCTTTTGATCTCTGAGAATACGATATTGACTCACCCTATCTATATAGTTTGAGTTAGATTTTATTTTTGATCGCTTACGATAGTGATCAAATTTTGGCATCATTGTCGAGAATCATTAGCACGATTGTTTCAAAAAAAAAATCTCTATATTGATATCTCATAAGCCATTTAGAAAATTAGAGACCTAACCACAAAACCTAAAAATAAAAAATAAATTAATCTTGATTGTGTGCTAATTATAAGCTTAGACATCTTTTTTTTTTACATAGCATCTTCATAATACATCTTAAGGGCAAAAATCCTAAACAAGATAAAGTAAAAATTTTATCACCCTTCCATGGCCTACAAATCACCACCCTTCATCTTACATAAATTCTAACCTTAATTAAAATCAATTAGATATTAGCCCCTAAGGACTCTCAAGCTTAATAGGACAAGGAACCCCAAGAGTTGAATCGAATTAGGGTTAGTCATTTTGACTGATATCTAGAAAAGTGGTTCAAGGACTATATTATGAAGGAAGATAGTTATTTAATTAGTTTCGTTCACTTATCTGACCGATTTTAATTGGTATTTAAGAAAAATAATGGAAGAATCTCTACCAACCTTACACTTATCTGGCTAGTTGAATGTCTGATCTTTTACTTCGAGTGCTCCAAGGAGGTCTTGACAGTTAAGAGCTGTCTAAATCTAGAATAACCTTTAGTTAGCATTGATTGTATAACTTGATTGCTAACTCATAAATATTAAACCTAATAAAACTCTTCGCATCTATTCCTTAGATTTAGAACTCTTTAGATTTTCATCTTTAGAATTTTATTATTATTTTTTTATTTAAAAAAATAAAAATAAAAAAGAATTTATAAAAAGCTTGAATATGTGTTTGCTCCTGAATAGCAATATGGTTGCACCCATTGAGGCTGAACCTTATCACCAGTTGAGGAAGTACTTTACCCCTTCTTCTTATACTTATGACCCTTATACATCCATATACGAACCCAATAGAGGTGAAATCTATGAGGTTGGAAACTCCATAGATATCCATATTAAGGTAGAAGAGTTGTCTCAGAAAATTGATCGTCTATTGAATATGAGACACTCTCTTGCCTCATTTCTGTAAGTGCATGATATATGTTTGAGTCCCACCCATTTGGTTAGTGAATGTCCAGCCACATATCGATCTTGAGAGTTTGCGCATAAGCAAATTTACTAAGCCCAAATCTAGACTGTTCATCACAATCTTTTTGCCAACACCTACAATTTGGATTGGAAAAGCTATCTATTTTTTTTCTGGACATCACAACTAGTGTCTAACCATGAACCTAGCTATTCGGAAGAAACTTATACAGCGTACCAATATCAAAATATTCAGCAACCCTCTCCAAATACCTATAATTTAGCATTTGAATAGAAAGTATTATACATGTTAGAAGGGCTAGAAATGAATATCCAGATCCTCCACTCCCACACTCAGTCCATAGCCAAGCTAGAGATCCAAATTGATCAACTAGCTACTACACTCAATAGGAGAGAGGAAGAAGAATTATCTAGTTAGCCCATAAGTGACAGGAAGGGACAATATATGACTAAGAGCTCTAATGCCCATAAAATTTTCCCAGAGCATACCCAAGCGATGACATTTAGGAGTGGAAAGGTCATAGAACAGCCTAATACACAAACCGAAAATTATTTTGAGGTGGTGTACCTAAAAATGTAATAAAAAAAGCTACTCCTAAAATTATTTCTCAGAACCTAGTGCATACACGTTGGGATCCTTTTGAAGTGGACAATTTTGACCTAGAGAAGTATACTAAAAATATGAATACATTATTAGAGCCATCCAATTTTAGTACCACTCCTCCATGGGCTGAGAAATATGATCAATATCTGCTCCAATAGCTTCCTCTCTAAAATCACCACCTCCTCTAGAACTGAAGTCGTCCTTGGTCACATATAAGTACACATGTTTAGAATCAAGTGATATCCTTCTGGTATCTATTGCATCGTACCTAACTCCTAATCCAAAAACTCAATTCATGAGTATTTTAGAAGAGCAAATAGGAGAAACTCTTGACAAACAAGGGTCTAAGAATGGGGTCACGAACTATCTTTCCAAAATTGATAACAAAATACTGAAATTTATTAATAATAGGATCGTAAGCCATCTTTCTAAAATTGACAATCTAAAATTATTAAAATTTGTCAATCCAATATTTGACATGGGATAGGTAGAATTATGAAGTCGACTGAAGACTTTAAACTTAACACTTGTTAGGAGGCAATCCAATTTTTTTATTTTATTTTATTTTTTATTTTAGGTCAGCTTTAAAAACATAAATTGATTAGGAAATAAATTACTTGATGGAATTTTGATGAACACCTATTGAGCCAAAAGCACGTTTCTCCTAGGTGATGTCTCTCCTTTTCTTTTCTGTTTATCTATCACATTTTATTTCTCTCCTCCATTGAGGATAATATCGTTTAAGTTGGGGGGGAGAAAAACTAATTTAATTGAGTCCTCAAGTATGGTCAGAAAGAATTAGCTTTATGTACCTAAATATTGTTTTGATTAAGAAGTTAATTAGGCATCCTAATCAATGAATGATTAACAGTCTAGATAATTTTAAAGATACTGATAGATAAATTATTAAGAAAACTCAATAAATGATAGAATTTAGATTCGAAAAAAAATTTGAAGTAATTCTAGAACCTTCTATCCATTGATCTCGATGAAGAATCTACTTCATAAGGGTATGAGTAGAAAGATCAAAGTATATAAAAAGTTTATCTTAATAAAATAAATTTTTAACATTTCTCATTGAGCAACTGGATTCCTTCGTCTAAGTAAGCATTATTATTCACATCAAAATATAAGAATGTGAAGAAATCTTTTGTAGAGTCAGTCTTAACTCGTAGCTTTTTTGACTCGAGCCATTAAGCTTGAGGAGTGTTCTACACCCAATGCCTTAAAGCCAACTAGTTTAGAAGACATTGGCCTAAAGCTTGCTACAAGAGTTAACTAGAAAGTTTATGGGGTTAGAACATTACATCGACTACACATTGAATATTTTGTAAAAAAAAAAGAGAGAGAATAAGGGGACTAAACTGCAAGAAGACACTACACCAAATCCATAGCAAGTTAGAAGACTTAAAGAGTGAGATGAAAAGTTGACGAAATAAAAACTCTACAAATTTCTATGGGCTTCACTCAATCACTAACTGAGTTGAATTAATAATTCAATGAAATACCTCTTTAATAGTCTGACCAGATATCAGCTGCCTTTAGAAATGCTTAGGATAATTTTTAAATCAAGGATGAGTCGGTACATATTACTAATTTATCTATTTTATTTGAGAACGAGCAAAATTCAAGTTGGAGGATGTTATAAGTACCATAAACATATTAATAAAAGTATCAATTTGTAAATTAATTCATTTTTATTCTTTAAAAATTGATGCTTCTATTTATCTTTTGCGGAAAAGATGATCGTCAATGCAAAGAGCCTGATTCATAAGTTAAAAAGACTCAAATTGGGAGCAAATTAGACTCAAAATGGATCCCAAATAGAGATCCAAAAGTAGCCCAAATCAAGCTAAATTTTTATCCAAATTGGGCTCAAAATGAAATCCAAATTGATCCAAAACTAACCCAAAAGATCACTTGGTGTAACATGGACCAGCTGATCGATCCATCGATGGTCCATAAGAATAGGCACCGACCTACATGTGGTGCAAGGGAGGTGGAAATATTTTTTGCACCATCAAAATGGTTGGTGCTTGATCAAACATTGCATTGGATAGTCAGGAACCTGCTCTCTCATGTCAAGCGGTGGTGGCCCATAGAGTGAGTGTGATCCCATGGTTGTAAGCGATCCAAAGATACGATCGGACAGTTGGAACTTGATGCTAGCTGGGAGAACAAATCTGAAGCTTTTTTTTGCATCATCTGATGGTTCAAAATGAATATCAACCATGATCCAATGGCCAGCATGATTTTCAATTTGATTAGGTGCTGTTTAGGCTTGATCTGAAGTGTTTGATTGTGATCCAATAGCTAGAAACTTGTTTTATGCCTCAAACATATTTGGGATGCGGAACAGAGAGCTCTAGTTCGGCCAAGAGATCTGTAAAGCATAGAATTCCATAAGTAACCAGGAGATTTGATACGAGGGAGCCAGAAAAATTGTAAAAAAGGTTCCAGGGAGAAGAGAAAAAAAGAAGAACAAAAATTGAAAGAAAATTATAGAAAAAAAGAGAGAGGAAGAAGGGAGCGGCTCTATGTGCAGATAGCAGTCTTCATCTTCAGGGGAGTAAATGAAGTTCTTCAATCCAAATTTGTATTTTATTTTTTGATCTTATTGTATATTTTTTTTATTATATAGTCAACTATTTGAACGCTATAAAGCTTTTTTATTTTTGAATAATATTGAATATTTAGCAAATATGAATAATTTCTGTGATTTTATTCATGTGTTCAAGTAGTAGTTTTTATTATTTTATGAGATAGATTTTTGAATAGCTTATAACTACGTAGAGACGAGTCATGATCTAAGGATGCAATTCGTGCTTAGTGAGATAAGCTATACTTGAAATTTAATCATAAATTTATCTTTTTACAATCATGAAAGCTTATAGTTTTTAGTGATCTAAATTATTTTAATTAAAATATGAATTTGTAATTAAATGATGGATTCATAAATCTGAGATACTTTCTTTTATTTGATTTTTCTTAACTTTATTTCTGTCAAACTTGTTTCTTTTATTTTTTTTAAATCCTAAAATCTTAATTCTTCACTTTATTTTATAATTTGAATATAACTCAGCTCTTTGATCTCTGAAAATACGATTTCAATTTATTCTATCTATATAATTTGAGTTAGATTTTATTTTTGATCGCCCACGACAGCAATCAACATCGATTGAGGATGTAAAATAAGATCAGCAGCTAACTTAGTCAGAAGCATATACTGGGTAGCTTTAAGAGAGCGCAAGCCTAATCCTCCAATATCTTTAGGCTTGCGTATAGTATCCCGAGTAATTGGATGAAATCTCCAATGTCAAGGGCAGTGCCCCCACAAGAAAGCTCTAAACTCATACTCAATAAAATTGAGAACGCTAATAGAAATAGGAATAGCAGATATAACATAAACAGGGATAGAACATAAAACAGATTGCAGCAAAGTGAACCGATTCGTGAAAAAGAGGGCCTTCCATTTTCAACTGGTCAGTTTTGCTATAATTTTATCTAAGAGAAAAGAAAAATCAGCCATATGCAGTCAAGAGGCAGATATAGGAACCCCAAGATTAGACCAAACCCCATTTTTGTGAGGCATACATAAAATAGAAGAGATAAGTTGCCTAACATTAAGAGGTGTAGAAGGGCTATATGTGAAATAAGATTTGGAGATATTAATCTGTTGTCCTGAAGTATGACAATAAGCTTCCAAAAGTAGCTTGAGGCGTAAGGCATTGCGAATCGATGCCCAAGCAAAAAGGATACAATCATCCACAAATAGTGCATGTGAGATAATGGATCCATACCAATGAGGCTGGTAAGCATGGAGGAGACCCATGTAAACAACCCCTTTCAAAGAGAGAGAAAATATTTTGGAACACAAAATGAAAAGTAGTGGAGACAAAGGGTAGCCTTGACGAAGACCATATAGGGCAGGAAACCAAGTAGTCGGCTAACCATTGATTAATAAATAAAAGTTGAGATGCTTGATACAAGCTAGAACCCATTGAATAAATTGAGAAGCAAATCCGAACTAATACAAAACATGCTCCAAATAGTGTCACTAAATCCGATCAAAAGCCTTCCCCATGTCAGTTTGAATCATTATAAGGCAACGAGAGGAAGGAGCACAGTGAAGGGAGTGCATAAGCTCCTAAACAAGAAGAATATTTTTTATGATACTCCGACCACCAACAAAAGCTCCTTACTTAAGAGAAATTAGATGCAGCATGAGGGGTTTGAGATGATGCAACAAGACAATAGCAACAATTTTATAGACTGTATTGTAAAGGTTGATAGGTCAAAAATCAGATGCAAGAATGGGATGAGGTATCTTAAGGATTAAGACAATAAAGATATGCTTCCAAAGATGAAGCATAAGCGAGATAGCAAAAAAATAAAGAACCCTTTGAATAATATCATCTCTAATAATATGTCAATAATGTCTAAGGAAAGAAGGTGAAAATCCATCAGGATCTAAAGCTTTATCCGGATGCATGGAGTGGACAGCATAAGTAATTTCATCCTCTATAATAGGGGTGGTAAGAGCCTTGTTCTGATTAGGGATAACTTGTGATGGAGAAGTAGAAAGCCAAAGATCATCAAGTTGGTGAATATGCTCTCACTGCTGACGGAAGTGACCCAAGAGTTCCACATCAACAGCCTCAGACCCCTCAACCTATTGACCGTTTTGAGATTTTAAAGATAAAATTTTATTTCTTCTACGTCGAATTACAATGGAGCAATGGAAGAACATAGTGTTAGCATCCCCTTCGTGGAGCCATATAATTCTAGACTTCTGCCTTCAAAAGCTTTCTTGAATAGTTAACATTTTATGGTATTCTTGCAAAATTTCCATGACATGCAAGCGATCATCATGTGAAAGCCCACCAATCTGAGCATCTCTAATTTGAAGAAGATGAATTTGCTGATATAATAGCTGGGTCTTATGAAAGATATGGTCGATGTGGGAGCAATTCCATTTCTATAGGGCTTGCTTGGCTTGAGAAAGGAGTGTCAAAACATGCTCATCAGGAGGCAAATAATGGGCATCCCGTTAGGCTTTATGCATGATCAAATGAGTCCCACAAAGATTCAAAAAATTATGATAATGAAAGGGCTGACGCTGACCAACCTTTTGATGAATAGCATGCAAAAAGACTAGGCAATGATTAGATACAAAATGCACCAGGTGCTGGACACGAGTACCAAAGTAAAGGTCTAACCAACAAAGAGTAGCAAAAGCCCGATCAAGGCATTCCCACACTTTGGAGAGACCTTGTTGATTATTGCACCAAGTGAATTTAGGACTCTGAAATCCCAAATCAATTAGGCCGGTGGAGAAAAGAAATGCTTGGAACTCTTCAATATCTCTATTTACCCAGAAAGGCCTACCATCTTACTTATCCTCTGGAGATAAAAGATAATTGAAGTCACCTATAAGCAGAGTAGAGAGACCCATGCTTAGCACTTGAGTAGCTAAGTCCTACACCGCGCGACGGTGAATTCTATTAGTGCTAGCATAGACAACAATAAGGATCCAAGATGACATAGAGGGCATAGAGATGAGTCCAAAATAAACTTACCTGTCAAAATGAATAAAACCGACATTGCCTAAGTCTTTTCTCCATGCAAGAAGAATTCTCCTGAAAAGACCTTGAGAAGGAACCATATATAGATCCCACCTTGGGCCCATGATACATCGGATTCGAGGCAAAGAGTGCTCATCTAGTCTTGTCTCAACAAAATAATAAAGGTCAAGAGAAAATTGATGAAGGAGTGATTTAATATATTCAATAAAGAGGGGTTTAGCAGCACCCTTACAATTTCAAAATAGGATTTTCATGAGGAAAGAGAGGAAGGAGAATGTAGCTCTCTATCCTCGAACTGTTTTAGAGTAGATTGAAGGTCAGTAGATTGCCCTAAAGCATGCTGCAGCATAATGAAAAAAGAATCATGAGACTTTGCCGTATTACCAGATAGTGAAGGGCCTGGTGAAGACTTAGAAGATGAAGTAGAAGCAGCATCATGCACTATGTAAGCTTGATCTGAGGATGGGGAGGAGACTATTGTAGAAGAAATAGGCACTATGTCTGATATTGCAGATGATTGTGTGGAAGCCAAAGATCCAGTTGCAGGGCTCTCGATAAGAAGAGAAGGGGCATCATCAATAGATCCTTCCAATTACCTTGATGTGCCAGGGTTGACCATTGGATGCCAAAGCTCCTTCTTACCAGAGCCTTTGGGATAAGGAACTAATGCTAGAGATCGTTTAGAGGATACGTCAGCAGGCTGCTCCTCTCGAACAATAATTTTAGTTTGAAGTGGAGATTCAGAACCCAACAAATGGTTAGAATTAGTTGACTTAGCTGGAGAGCGCTTACACTTCTCTTTGTGAGTACTAGACAGCAAAGACAAGAGATGAATATTCATTGGTATGGTGTCCTGGGGGTCCGAGCTATCTTAAGTAATCAGAGAGGCAAAGCGGGATCCTTCAGCAACCTTTAAGGAACCACAAGCACCATTACCTTCTTATGGGGCCAACTTTTTTGATGAGCCTTTGCGCACAGTTTGCCATATTGCATTGGAAGGCTATATAGATCCCGGAGGGGTAGACGATCTATGTCCTTTTCTAGATTTTTCAGAAGACACCGAAACTCTAGTAGCACGCACCCAAAGGCCATACAAAAGCTTGCCAGTAGGGGAACCAGAGGCCGAGCAGCTGTTACAAGTATCCAGAGTAACTTGCAACTTGCCACAGCTATAACAAAGATCAGGAAGATCTTCATAGATAAATTCTTGCCAAATAGCCTTATCATTAATTTAAATTTTAGTGTCCGAGCATAAAGGCTTAGTGAGATCCAAGGTTACACACATACGAGCAAAACCCATACGGGTAGGGTTTGCTATCCACTCATCAAGAAACTTTGGCTTGCCAGCCTTGGAGGCAATTTTCAAAATTAGCTCTTTATCCCAAACATTCAATAGGAGATCTAGCGTCCAAAGTCAGACATTAACAGTGGTGATGGAGTCCTTGCTTGGCTTGAAAAAGGGATGCCAAGTCTGCAGAGCTAGTAGTTGGCCAGCTAGCGACCAAGGGCCATGTTCCAAAACCCTAGCCTGGGTCTCCTCAAAAGAGAAGCAAAACAAGAAAAAGCCCTCAGATAGTGGGATTACCTGAAAATCGGCATCAATGGCCCATCGGGTCTTTAACTCCCTTTGCACAAAATCCATCGAAAAATCTTTACCCAAAAATTTGCCAACCGCAGCAAATTTGTAATGCTGAAAAGTTCTATGAAGATCCTCATCACTGAAGACAACCAGATCAGTATACTTCTCTTCAAGCACCCTGATATCCTCTTCTGTGGCACGCTCCATTTCCCACCAGAAGCGGTGGCTATCCTAGACAACTTGTGACCAGATATGCCTAATGATCAGAGGACTCTCCATAGATGATGGAAGGGGCGACGAGGCCACCCCTTTCCCCTTTGGGGCTGACGTCATCGACGATTGGCTCAGTAGATCACTAGCAGCCAAAGGGACCTCCATAGATGGTCGGAGAGACGACGAAGTTGCCCCATTTTCCTTGGCAACAGACGAATATGGTGGCTAGCTGGGTGAAGCATCAGCAGAGACCCCCAAATCGAGCTCCATCTGGGAGCTTGTTGGCATTGAAAGCCCCTTGCTGGAGGGGCGAGACAAAACCCTCGCACTTTCTAGAGACTTCTCACTCATCACACTTGTAGTTGAAATGGTTTGCAGTCCTTATAAATAGCTCCTACATTTAGAAACCTTACTGTGATAACCAGAGTTCCTCTTCTTTATTTGGGATCGAGAGGTCTCTACTCCCTCAAACTTTGGCAAACGATTCCTCTATTGCTATTTTCATACTGCCGAACGAACCCTAATCCTAAAAGGCTCTTTAAAACCAAGGATGCGAAGGATATCCTCGATCTTCTAAAGAATTCCTTTCTGACAACCCAAGAGAAGAAGCCTAGGCCCTTGAAGGATTCCCAAAGGAAGCCCGATGGCGTCTCTCAAGAGGTACTTCTCCTTCTCCCAATTTCTTCTATGTTTGAAAATCGCATCCTTTTCTCCTCCTCGGTGTTGTCCCTCTTCTAATCGATCTATTTGTCATCTTCTTGCTGTTCTGGATTCTAGGTTTATGCGGTGATCGGAGGAATGGTGCCTCTCATGCCCTCCATCGAGGTCTCACACTTGAAGAAAAGGCTTAGTTCGGTGAAGGAGAAGGTAAGAGTGTTTCTTGACATTCCAATAGATTCTGTTTGCTTCCATCGCTAGGGTTCCATAGCAAGAATCGGTCCTTTAGGGATTATGCAAAATTCTTATGTTTACTGAGTGAGATTGCACTGAATTTTGATTTTTGTTGTTATGTCACTGACTAGATAAGGCTAATAGCAGAAAATACAGCCCAATAAGGTGTCATTTCTCTGCGATAACAATTTTTTTTTCCAAACCCTTTAGAAGATAGTTAATTGCATTGAGTTACTGCAAAGTGAGAAAAAAAATGGGAAGAAGCATCTCATTTTCATTTCAAAAGGATGAAAAGAACTGAAATTCAATGAGCAACTTTACAAAAATATAATGAAATCCTCCATTATTCATATCCATAAATTTGACTTATTGAGATCCAAACTTTCCTCCATTATTCCCCCTATGACTAGAGTGCTGCACGAGGGATATTATTGGATGCTCATATGGGTTCGAGGGACATAAGAATTATGAGATAGTAATATAGGAATGAGAATATTTTGCCTTAGGACTCATTTGGTTTGCAGAAAGAAATTTTTTCTCAGAAAGTAACTTTCCAAAAAGTCACTATCTGAAAAGTTATTTTCTGAGAATAGAATTTTGGTATGTTTGATTGACCATGAAAAAATGACTTATTGCAAAATAGCTTATATTTGGTTGAGCATTCATTTTTCTAAAAAAACTATTTAAAATATCCATTCTTTAATAGATATAAAACCATACCTTTTTGCTCATAAACTTTATATAAATATAAATATTATATTTATATTAATATAAATATAATATTCATATATTATAATATGATATTAGACCATAATAATTTATTATGTTAATATAATCTTAATATATATTAATATTTAATATAATAAATTTAATAATATAGATATAAATATAATATTAAATATAATATAAATATTAATATATTAATATAAATATTAATATATTAATATAAATATTATATTAATATTAATAAAAATATTATATTAGTGTAGATATTAAAATAATATTTTAAAATATAATAAATATTATAATATTAATATTAATATTAATATTATATTCATATAAATATTAGAATAATATTAATACTATATCATTATTTAGTATTTCATCCTAACAATCCATTAATATTTTGCAAAATCTTAGCCGTTGATCTTAAAAGGATATTTTGAGAAAAAAAAAGTATTACCACTTTCCATCCCATGAAAAGTGTCAAAACTCATCTCTCCATTGGTTTCTACTTCCTATGAAATATAGAAAGTGATTTTTCATGGGAAGAGCTTTTTTTAGTCTCTCTTTTTTTAAGATTCTAACCAAATAAGAGACTTCTTCTCCATTTCTCAGGAATTGCCTCTTTTCTCCTTCACTTTCTGTCAAACAAATGATTCCTTTTATCATGGAAAGTGGTAATAAAAAAGAAACATCAAAGAATTGGAGGTATCAAAATTCTTACTCCAATGCAAGACATGGAACAAAGAAGAAAGTGTGAACGACCTAAGAAGAAACATAATCCTTCTTGGTGCTTTTAGTTTGACTTATAGGCCAAATTGTCCCGGCATACTCCTAAGAAAAGCTTTTCCTATCCTTGGCTATGCTAAGGTGGATATAGATAATCACTTTATGAGAATCGGAGCATGAAATGCAAAAGTTCTTGCTGGTAGATATTTTATCCAAGCTAAGAAGATGATGAAAAGAAAAAAAATCGAAGATATTGAATTTTGCTTTAGTACGAAGCCAAGTTGCACATATTTTAAGTTCTAGACATGCACGTCCTCAGATTTTCGTACGTATTTTGTGGATCTTCTTTTTCTTTGCATGATCATGACCAAGACTCACATAGTTCATAAGTAAGACTCATACGGTGGCATTATTATTTTTTTAAAATTATTTTTTAAAAATAATATTTTATTATTATATTAAAATAATAATAAAATATAAAATAAATAAAAATAAATAAATAAATAAAATATTAAAAAAATTAAAAATATTTTTTGGTAATTAAAAAATAGAGTTTTAAAATAATAATAAAATATTATTTTAAAAATAATTTTGAAAAATATACGGATAGGGATGAAGTCATGGAGGAGCGGTGGTTAAGTGGAGGAGTCGTGGGCAGTGTCGAAGAAGGTGTGGATGTTCAGCATTGAGTCGCAGGAGGAGAAGAAAAAATGAAAAAAATTTAAATAATAATAAAATATTACTTTTACAAAGTAATTTTAAAAAATACATGGATGGGCTCGGAGGAAATTTTTTTTTTTTAAAACTACTACCAGCCATAATATTTTTTGGAATGAAAATTTATATTTATATCACTTTGTTTTGAAAAATGAAATATATATTTTCATTATTTTAATTTATATGATAATGATAATAATAAAATATAAAAATATAAATTAAATATATAAATTAACTAGCGGCTTTCAATATTTTATCTAAATAAAAAATCACTGTCTACCTTCCATATGACGTAATTTTTTTTTTTAAAATATTTTTTTTATTTTTTCAATAGTTTTTTTTTCCTCCTTTGCTCTTTTGGCCAGGCAATTTTAAAAATAAAATTTTATTATTTTTTAAAAATCTTTCTTCTTTCTTTCTTCAACATATTTTTCAAAATTATCATTTAAAATTAATATTTTATAATTATTTTTTTTAAAAATTTTAAAAATCTATTTTTTATAATTATTTTATTATCCTTCCTTCCACATATTTTATTATTTTATTTATTTTTATTTTTATTTTATTATTTTATTCTTATCTTTAAGTATTTTTTCAATATTATTTTTTAAAGAAATATTTTATTCTTATTTTAAAAATCTATTTTTTTCTTCCTTCTCTTCTATTTCAAAATAGATTTTTATAATAATAATAAATTATTTTTTTAAAAAATATTTTTTAAAAATAATTTTAAAAATCTATTTTTTATTACAAAAAAGTTTTTATTTTTAAAATTTTTAATAATTTATTATTATTTTATTATTTTTATTTATTTTTCTCTCTCTCTCTCCTTCTCTCCTCACACCTCGGCGAACTTGCACCGCACGCCTTTTGTGGCTGCTTCCATCGCCGTCCTCACTCATCCCATTGTGAGCCCGCAGCCCACCCCCCACGGCCCCCATGCTGTCTTCTGATTATCCGCATCACCTGTCGACTGCTCGCAACTCGCACAGCCCCCGACTGCCTACGTTGCCCCCGGTCCACCTGCAGCGCCTCCCCCCAGCCGCTGCTCCGCATTTCGGACATCGCACCCCAGCCACGCGTGGCTTAGCCGCCCTTCTCAGCGCAGTCCGTGCATCCAACGTGGAGGAGAGGAGAGTGCACAAATCCAGCGAAATCGTCAATTCAAATGATAATTTTCGTGAAATCGCGGGCTCAAATAGTGATTTCACTGAAATCACCAGTCTAAATAGTGATTTCCACCTCATCTGACCAGCGGGACTCGGGATGGGCTGAGGCGACCGTGAAATCGTCAAGTGACGATTTCATACGTGGACGGTAAAACCAGAATTTCATGTGTGGACGGTAAAACGCAGAAATAAGTTCCGGACGGCTGCATTTTTCGAAATAAGGAATAAAAAAATAATTTAAAAAATCCCTTTAAATCAAACGGTCAGAACGAAAGGTATGCGCATCTGCAGGCTGATCGACGATCAGGATAACTCCTTGGTGAGCGCTCGGGAAAAGAGGCCACCGCCACCAGCACCTCCCGTTAATAAACTCTCTCCCCTTCAAATCTTCCCACCTCCCACTCCATACCCCCGATCCCTGGAAGGCCTTCCGCTCTCCCCCTTCGTCTCGGACGCTGAGGTAAGCTTTTACGCTAGCCCCTCCGATCACTTTTGACCGAAGCCCTAGGGTTCGGTTTCCTCTCTCTATAATATTTCTCCGTTTCCGGCAGAGATTGGCTTCTTCTTTTGTTCTTTCTGGGTTTTGCGCTCGATTTTTAGGGTGCTAGATCTAAAGCTTTGATTGGTTACGGGGTTTTGTAACGTTCAGTCCTTATTTTTAGGTTGCTAGATCTAAAGCTGCTGAGCGAACCCTAACCCTAAAAGGCTCCTTAAAACCATGGATGCGAAGGACATCCTCGGTCTCCCGAAGAATTCCTTTCCGACTGCCCAGGAGAAGAAGCCTCGGCCCTCGAAGGATTCCCAAAGGAAGCCGGATGGCGTCTCTCGAGAGGTACTTCTCCTTCCCCAAATCTCTTCTATGCCCGAAAACCGCGTCTTTTTCTCCTCCCCGGTGTTATCCCTCTTCTAATCGGTCTATTTGTCATCTTCTTGCTGTTCTGGATTCTAGGTTTACGCGCTTATCGGAGGAATGGCGCCTCTCATGCCCTCCATCGAGGTCTCACACTTGAAGAAAAGGCCCAATTCGGAGAAGGAGAAGGTAAGAGTGTTTCTTGACCTTCTAATGGATTCCGTTTGTTTTCATCACTAGGGTTCCGTAGCAAGAACCGGTCCTTTAGGGACCGTGCAGAAGTCTTATGTTTACTGAGTGAGATTGCACTGAATTTCGGTTCTTTTTGTTATATCACTAACTAGATAAGGCTAATAGCAGAAAATACAGCCCAATAAGGTGTCGTTTCTCTGCGATAACAGTTTTTTTTAGCCAACTTTCCTCCATTATTCTTCCTAACTTTCATCATTCATATCAATGAATTTGACTTATCGAGATCCAAACTTTCCTCCATTATCCCCCATCTGACTGGAGCGCTGCACGAGGGATATTATTGGATGCTCATATGGGTTGGAGCGACATAAGAATTATGAGATAGTAATATAGGAATGAGAACATTTTGCCTTAGGACTCATTTGGTTTGAGGAAAGAATTTTTCTTCCTTGGAAGTCACTTTCTAGGAAGTCATTATCTGAAAAGTTATTTTTTAAGAATAAGATTTAGGCATGTTTGGTCGATCATGAAAAAGTGACTTATTTCAAAGTAGCTTATGTTTAGTTGAGCATCTATTTTTCTGAAAAAAATTATGTAAAATATCTATTATACCCTTAGTAGATATAAAATCATATATTTTTGCTCATAAACTTTATATAAATATAAATATTATATTTATATTAATATAAATATAATATAAATATAATATAAATATATTATAATATAACATTAGACTATAATAATTTATTATGTTAATATAATACTAATATTTATTAATATTTAATATAATACATTTATTAATATAGATATAAATATAGTATTAAATATAATAGTGTTAATATAAATATTAATATATTAATATAAGTATTATATTAATATTGATAAAAATATTATATTAGTGTAGATATTAAAATAATATTTTAAAATATAATAAATATTATAATATTAACATTAATATTAATATTATATTCATATAAATATTAGGATAATACTAATATAATATTATATCACTATTTAGTATTTCATCCTAACAATGCATTGATATTTTGTAAAATCTTAGTTGTTGATCTTAAAAGGATATTTTAGAAAAAAAAGTACTACCACTTTCTATCTCATGGGAAGTGTCAAAACCCACCTCTTCCATGGATTTCTACTCCCATGAAATGTGGGAAGTGACTTCTCATGGGAAGAGCTTTGTCCACTCTCACTTCCCATGGGAAGAGCTTTGTCCACTCTCTCTCCTCTTAAAACTCTAACCAAACAAGATGCCTCTTCTCTACTTTTTAAAAACTGCTTCTTCCCTCCTCCACTTCCTGTCAAACAAATGAGTCCTTAGTTGAGAGTGTTTTAGCTCCTCATTGTACTATGCCAAATTTTCATCTCAAGCCTCATTTTCAATCTTCCCTCCATCAACCCTTTTACCATTGGTTCGATCAGCTACAATATTGTAATTTTAAGCACTAGTATGTGAAATAACTATGTAAGTTAGTTACACCAGGGCAATTAAATTTAGTTTGAAGAAACATGTGGGTCAAACTATCAAGCAATAATTGGCCATCTAGAGAACATTGTGGGGCCTTGGCTAAAGAGACTTACCATGTGGTTTTGCAAATTAGCATGAAGCTGCTGCTAAGTGCTTGAGATCTTAAAAAAAGAATTGGAAGCATCAAAATTCTTACTCCAGTGCAAGATGTGGAACAAAGAAGAAAGTGTGAATGACCTAAGAAGAAACATAATCCTTCATGGTGCTTTTAGTTTGACTTATGGGCCAAATTGTCCTGGCATCCTCCTAAGAAAAGCTTGTCCTATCCTTGGCTGTGCTAAGGTGGATATAGATAATCACTTTATGAGAATCAGAGCATGGAATGCAAAAGAAGTTCTTGCTGGTAGATGGTTCATCCAAGCTAAGAAGATAATGAAAAGAAAAAATAACCGGAGATATTGAACTTTGCTTTAGTGTGAAGCCAAGTTGCACGTATTTTAAGTTCTAGGCATGCATATCCTCAAGTTTTCGTATGTATTTTGTGGATCTTCTTTTCCTTTGCATGGTCAGGACCAAGATTCACATAGTTCATAGGTAAGACTCATATGGTGGCATGATTTGTTTTTCACTTTACCAACTGGGATTTGTGTTTCGGTCAATCTGATCAGCTAGAATTGATGGTAACTTGTGGGTTCTTTTCTATGGCTCTAGATGGATCTTGTCACCATCTTTATTTTTATGGAAACATGTATGACATGAAATTCAGCATATTAAAATGCAATGCATGTGTGGCTGCTCTTTTCCAATTATTATTTTATAGCAAGATCCTAGAGTTGAACTTTGCTATTTGGGTGTCTTTTCTTTTCTTCTGACTGTTGTAATTATAGTAGAACTAGATCAGAGAACTTTCAAGTCTATTGACTTCGTTACTATTTTCTAAAAATCATACTTATATACAACCTGTGCAGATCACATGGCAGTGGCTTCCATTTACATCGTCTGCAAGAACAGATAGCTTACAACTCTATCATTGGGTTTGTTATTATGTCTTCTTCAACGCAAACATAATGATATCTGGTTTATAGAGTTCTGCCTTAGAATGCTGCAATTGATTCTCTCTCTCTTTTTTTTTT
The DNA here is from genome assembly GCF_000442705.2 of Elaeis guineensis. Lineage (NCBI taxonomy): Eukaryota > Viridiplantae > Streptophyta > Magnoliopsida > Arecales > Arecaceae > Elaeis > Elaeis guineensis. The sequence goes on along the minus strand of NC_025994.2, from coordinate 123,320,215 downwards.
TTGGGGGACATCATATTATTCAGGTCAGGGTTGTAAATGGTGTTCCACCAACTGGTGATTATTCATTTGCTAAGTACAACAAGGTAAGAATGGAAACTTAACTCAGTTCTGTATTGCATACTAGCAATGATATTTTTCTATTTTCTTTCTGTTGTTTCACTATTGATTGGTTATGCCTCAGTCCTTTCAGTTGAGGAATAATATGCATTTCTTATTGCCACATGGATGCAGTCTGTGGATGTTCTTAGGTACACGGATGAGGAATATGAAAAGCACCTGATTGATCCTGTAGGTATTAGGTACCATAGAATATGCAATTTTAAATCTTTGTTTCTATCTATTTTGCAATGCAATTTATGGATGCACATACAAGTATATCACTGCAGCAATTTTTTGAGACCTGATATTTCTGGATTACTTTGTTATTTTATTTATATATGTATTGCTAGGGTTTTCCTAACACTTGGTTGACTGGCTATGTTATATATAACTGAAATACTTTATCAAGCGAATGAAGATCAGTTATGTGATACGAGTGGATGTTTTCTTTGTCTAAATTCTCATTATATGCAATTGTTTATATTGCTGTACAGCCAGCACATTATTTGCAGTCTGCAGATATGATAGTGCCTTTGTTTAATAAGATAGCTATTCAGCAGTCAACTCACCCACATGGTACACATATGGGTCTATTTCGTGAACTCTGTTACCTAAAAGCTGACATGCCCTCAATTATTTTGATTGATGAATGTGGGAATTTACTGAGCATGTCATAGAGAAACATTTTAGAGTTCTCTGGTAACATGGACATTGAGAGTTTGGTGCATGTAAACCATTCATCAAGGGTCTTCATTGGCGACAGTATAAACAAGCTGCTTGTTTTGCAACTGATATTTCTCTGCCTCCATGGATTATGTTAGTCCACCTCAATGCTAAGTTTTATTGTCAACCAGTTCTGTTTGTTTGCATATCATATAGCAATTAGTGTTAAATGTTGGCAGTGTCAATCATACACTACTTTTGTGGTGTGCAAGCCTGTACAGTGTATGGGGAATTGGAAGGTTGGCAGTATACTGGATACCACCAATTAAGTATACAATTATAATTCATTTTTTCTGCAGTATCTTTTCTCTGTTGATCTGTTTAGGTCCGACTTGATGCTAATCAGGAGCAAAACCTATTCTATTTTATAGCATTAGAGTGTTCATTTTTTTTTTTTAAAAAAAAGCTGTGGAGTCTTTTGATTCGATGCCAAATCTCCATTTTTTTTTCATATAACTCTTTCTTTTGATCTTGCTTGATATTCTGAACTTCGGATTTAGTGGATTTTGTGTTCCTTTTTTTGCCACCAATAGTTATTCTTGTTAGCAGTGATTGATTATCAAATAGCCCCTTGACCCACACTCTGTTGCCAAAAAGTCCAACTTTGGGAGTGCCTCATGGATGGTATCATAAATCTTGTTTTGCAGTGAAGAAACTTATTCTGCATAAAGACTTTGACTTGTTCAGATTTTAATCCACATTTGCTAATAGAATGCTCATTTATTTTTCAGGAAATAGAATTTTCAGTATGAATGAACTCTCAACAATTAAGACATTGGTGCTCTGATGGTTTCTCAATCATTTTTATCTTGTTCGGTTGTTTGTATGATTGTTGCCACTTATGAAACTATGCCTTTGGAGTCTGCAAAGCTTGCTGGCTTGCCCGCTTATGTAAGGCTTGGTTTACAGCAGGCATTCTCATATCCAATGGAAAAAGGTTTTAGTTAAACTTTCAAATTCTGAATGGTAATGATGAGAAGAATATGGTGGAATTAGGTAAACTATGGAGAAGAATCAGATTTTCTGATGTTAGTTTTCATCAAAGGTCCCTATGTAGAGTGGTATTTAGTCGAAGATGAAGAGAAGGATTTATTTTCCTAAGAATCTATGTTTTATTCCAAATTAGTCCATTCTTGATATAAAACTGTGATGTAAAATATGCAGACGTGATTTTGTTGAAAGATTGTGGATATTTAGGAAGGTTTTAAATATTGGTGGGACAACGGTCCCACGGTCCCGATTGTCGGGATGGGATGAGCTAGGAAATGGACCGGGATGGGACAAGATGTTCACCACCCGAAGTGTCGAGACATAAGGCATCCTGTTCCATGGAAGTGGGACAGCCCTGCTCCACAGTATTTAGAACCTTGCTTTTTATCATTTGTTGACAGGGTATTATGGAATATTTGTTGACACACTTGTACTTTTGGTGATGCTTTTCACTTTTTCTATGAATATTGATATACCAATTTTCTTGTTATATAATCTGAAAGCATTTAGCAGCTGCATGCTTTACTGTATTAGGGATCTGATTTGATGTGATTTTCATTAGATGTGGAGTAAGGAAGAAACAGATCAGTTATTTGATCTCTGCGAAAGATTTGATCTTCGCTTCATAGTGATAGCCGACAGGTTTCCATCATCTCGGAGCGTGGAGGAACTGAAGAGTCGCTACTATTCTGGTATTGTTGCTTCTTTAAAGTTAATTGTGGGGTTTGTTAAGACAATTTTATGTTTCCTTGATTAGATTTTTGCTAACAATGATATTGGAGATTATCTAGTTATGCTCTATTTTTCAGGTTATTTGGATATTATTGGATTTCTGTAAAATTTAAACCTGTATTTGAAAGCCTCATGCAAAATCTCTCTTAGGTGGTATTTGTGAACACTGATGAAAATATCATAGATATCCGTAACTCATGTTGAAACAAATTCAGACATCCATAAATCATATAGAAACAAATTCAGATATTGGTTTCTAATCTGAAACTTGTAGTCTGTTATCTCTATTTCTTTGCCATAAATTACCATCAGACTCTGGAAAAACAAACTATCCTTAAGGACATAATGTTTTGATGATAGGCATATTGGAAGCTCAACATGCTTGGCAATTCAAAAATTGTGGATATATTAAAAAATAAAATAAACTTTCCTGTAGTAAAATGAATTTTGAATGACAAAAAATAAGTGACCGAACAATTTATTCTTCTATGGAAAATGTGCATGGTGATTCTTACTCAGGGCTTGGGCATTTTCTTGCAATCACTGGTGATGGCTTTCTTTCTGCATCTGCATTGACACATACACATGGGGAAAAATGCTGCTAGCAACAGATGAATATAGTTTTTCCTTCCTTTTTCCTAGAGAACTGGCTACTAGATATCTATATATTTAATGGACATCATCTTAAATTGTAATTATAATGAGACTAAAAATCAAAAACAGCTCAATTTGTACAACAAAGAAGAGTAAGTATAGCAGTATAACCAATAAAGGGTTTTTATTTTTATAATCATGCATTGATGAGATTAAGTTTTAGACTTGAAAGTATAATTTTTTGAAGGATTTGTATGATTCCTATCTATAAGCATCTTCAACTCGATGATGAATTGTATTATGTGCAGGCTTTGTGCATGACTATGTTATTATTTTTGAAATGTGGTAAGTTAAGGTTTTAATATGTTTTGTCTGCTTGCAGTGACCCGGTCACTTTTAATTGCTAGAGCACCCTCTGCTTCTGATGTTTCTGGACATCCACTTGTTAAGGTTTGGTCTGGTTATCAAACTTGCTTGTCTACTAGGACTTCTAACATATGATGTGCACAAACTAATTTCTTTCCTTTTGAATTCCTCATCCTTCTTTAGGAACCTTACAACATGGTTCATGAGATTGAAAGGAAATGCGCATTGTCTGCTGTGCTTTCTCAAACAAAACAGCAGGAGCGCAGAGATGCTGAGGTAAATGTATTGTTTTGCAGTGTTAGCACTGATATAATAATGTGCATGTTGGTCGTGAATGATTATTTCAGACCACTTGTTTGTTTATTATTTTTGTGCCTAGTTTTTTAACATTGCTTCTCCAATCTGATAGCATTAACTAATTTTTTTCTTTTGTCAGATCCTTGCTGAAGCTAAACGTATAATGGAGTCACGCATGGCTAGTAAAGTGAGTATGCAATTGATAAACAGCACCTGTCTATTTATGCTGCTTGTTCCTTAAAAGGGTCTCTATTACATGTACAGGTGGAAACTAAATCTTTTGTATTTTTTGTATTTTTGATTGGTCAAAATGTCAAATTGGTTAGATCCATAGTGCAACTAAGTTGTCCAAGGGCAGCTATAGTATGTCAACAAAGTCCTATATACAATATTCTGCTCTATCATATTATGATGTCCATCAATCTGAGAACAAAGCTTCAAATTGAACATAATGACTTTGTCCACTCTGCACTTGATCCTGCTATCTCTTGATGGGTTTGGGAAGCCAAGCCCTGCTTCTTTTCTACCATATTGTTTTTCTCCACTATTCATGGGAAAGTATTCACTTTTCTGTGTCATCAAAAGTTCGAAGCTATTTATGTGGTTTTCAAATGGGGCTAACACCAAGGGTAAGTGTGGTACCATGATTTAGGTGTTAATAGATTCCAGTTGCTTCATAGGTAGGTATAGTTCTGATTCATTATCAATATTCTTCTCCCATCTTCATATTCTTTCTACATTTTCTCTAATTGCTTTCATTTTTCTTACCACAAACATCAGGGATTCATCAACAGAGCTGATTCTTCCTGCAGTATACCATATCAAACTCATATTAACTCACTAGTTATTCTGGTTTTTATTGCTATCGTTTTTAAATTAACTTGTGCCCACAACCCTGTATCGTTAGTCTCCATACTTCTTTTTTAAAAGATATTTATCTCATTCTTTGACAGTATAATATACTCCAATCTCTAACATTATAAAGTTAATTTTTTGAGATTTTTTTTAAAAGTAATGTACTGTGCTCTCAAGGCTTGCATATGTTTTCCTTTGACTGTAACTGCAGAGTGCCGAAGATGCCGAAATGCCACTTAACCCAACTGGTAATGAAACTGAGAAGGCTACTGCACCTGCTGAATCTGTATCGCCATCCACTAACATCCATCCATCGTCTTCAACTGCTGCACCTGCGACAGCCACGACAGAAAGTGCTTCAACTCCAGCTTCACTCCGGATGGTAGATCCAGTATTTTATTTTATTCTTTGACAACTTTATTGATTTGCTGTAGTTTTACCTTGTTATTGCCTTTCACTTTTACTGGTGATTTAAGATTATGCTTGACACACTTGGTTTCTCTTGTTTGGCATGCATGATTGTGATAAACAAGGCTAGTAATCATCTGCACTTGTATCCATTTCAATCCATGTGAAATTTGGATGCTGCATATATCTGTATCCAGTTTATTTTCATTTAGTCTTGCAATCTATAGGCCCAAAATCTATATGGTTTTTTTTGTATGCATATATTTGTTGTCTAGGCTTTTACTGGATGCAGGTCAACACCTGATCTCCAACCACTTGAAACATTTAAGGGTCTGTTTGGATATTCCCACGTGATTGGACTGAAAATCCTGTAGGAATCGGGCTTGCTTGCCCATCTAGCTTCCATTTTCTAAGAAGCTGTCCAGACATGAAAAAAATGACCTATGTAGTTTTTTTTTTTTTTTTTTTTTCTTTTCCTTCCCATAGGATTTGGGTTGGGTGGAGTTTGGTTGATACAGGGTCATGCTTAAATGGATGGCCTTGTCGGTGAATCCTATAGGATTTTCAGCCCAATCCTATAGGAATAGCCAAACAGACCCTTAAATATTACCTGTGGCCTGAGCATGATAGATAAATTTGTAGCATGTCCTGCATGTGAGGTTTGGTGCGTACAGGTGGTTGGCTAGATGAAAGAAGCTGTTATTAGCACCACTGATTTCAATCCGTGCTTTTAAAATTATGTTGACCTAGCCCTACATTGTTTTTGTCATTTCTTGTCCTTAACTCCTAAGATGCATGCTTGATATTCCTCTCTGCTAGAAATTCATTTGACAGTTAAACCAACATAAAACTTCTTCCTAACCAAAAGCTTAGGGTTGAAACAGATGCGGAGTGACGTCAGAAAAAAATTAAATGCTCACATTAATCCTGAGGGAATCTATAGACTCTTCTATAACTTCGTTTTTTTAAAATTTTCTTTATAAAAGAGACATGGCTATGCTGTAGATTGCTAGAGAGAGAGAGAGAGAGATTAACGGTCTTCCTACATAAAACTATAATTATTCTTTGTTCATCCATTGATGAAAAATAAAGTACAAGAGGACCTTTTCAACAAAAATCAAGAATATAAAGCATGTCCGTGAGTTATACCATGTCTAATGTAAATTCTCATAGGCATTGTAATTAAGCTACCTTCTGTTGTGGATTTGTGTCATACAATGTGGTATTCTGCCCTGTTGTATGATTTGATTGCATTAGATGGGTTATGTGATAGCGATGTACCAAGTCTTTTTTTTAAAAATAATAATAATAATAATTATAGGTGGAACAATGTCTCAACCTAATGGATCTTTAGTTGTACTTATCCAAGAAATTTCTTTTAATGCGAGCATGTCATACAAATGTTATTTTGGGATAAGTATCTTCTCAAATCTTTGTTCTATATTCTTAATGCACCTGCTTGGTTAGTTGTCGTATATGCATCTACCTTTCTTCCGTTTCAAGTGTTACTAATATGAAAATTTAAGTGTTACTAATATGAAAATTTTCAGCTTCGCGTGTACTTGAGAACCCATGTACTTGACCAAATGGTGCAAGCGGCAAGCTCAACTGCTGGTCTCAGGACCATCAAAAGGGTTGATCAGACTTTACAAGATCTTGGGGTTTGCTTCCTCCTCACTTTCAGTGCTTAGAGTTATGCAGCAGCATTTAGCACTAATTTTGAAAAAAAATATACATCAGATAATATGGATACAGCAATAGTTCCTATTTTCTATGTAATAGTAGATAATTTCTTTTTTCCTTTTTCAACTGCTAGCCCTGAGTCTATTATCTACAAGTTTAAATGTGTTTTGTTGTAAAATTAATTTTACATCATGTTGGATATAACATCTGTAGCAAATTGAGCTGCTTTCAGCTTGCTGCTATTAGCTTATGATGATCCAACTTCTCTTCAGGTTCATGTGAAACCAAAGGTCCCAACAAAAGCAGTTTGTGCAGAACATCTTGAATTGCGAAAAGAAATACTTACATTGCTCAACCTACAGAAACAGGTTCCTACATTTACTACAATTTATGCCATGTTCAGACGACAACTGCATTTGTTTGTTTAATTCTGTATCTAAGATTTACATTCATCTGTTATATCAATCAGCAATAGCAATCTTGTTGCACATGCGTGCATTTTGTGCTTACATGTACGCTTATCTTCATATGCACGTGCATGTGAATAACAATGCGTGTTTTCATGCATATTTATCTGTCAAGGTGCATCTCTCTCTCTCTCTCTCTCTCTCTCTCTCTCTCTCTCTGTGTGCGCGTGCGCGTGCATGCATGCATGCATGCATGTGTAGGTCCTCTGCACAGGCTGCTCTAAAATTAGAAGGCAAAGAATTATATGGGATCTGAAAACTCATTGTTTTCTTCAACACACCCGGGGGCATGTTTGTTGATACTCTTCATAATGTGACTTTTAAATTCTCTCTGTACAGCTCCAAAATAAAGAGGCAGAAGCTTCAGCAAATCGTGATAGTTCATATGCTGAAGCACCAAGCACTCCCAAGGTAAATATACTTGTAATGGCTATCTATGCAGTATTTTATCAGTTTGTGTGAAAACATGTCAGCCATATTATAAATCACTCATGGTCACCATATAGACTAGTTTTTTTTATATACGGGCTTTGGAATTTAAGTATTGGCACCTTGTGTTCATGGAACTAAGTCCTTTTACAGGTGAATGGCATATGATGATTAAATACCAAATCATAAAAAATGGACAGCCTTTTTTTGATATAAAAAATGTGTTTCAAACCAGTGATCTCCAAGTCAGATGGAGAAAACTTATCATTACACTAAGGCTCACTTTCCACCAAATTATAATATCATTAAATAAATGTATGTGCTTACTCTGGGTGAATGCGAGTGAAAATTGCACTGTTTTCTGCTGAATTGATGGTTTAATTATCAAACTGTGGGCAGCGTACTTACCGTGGGGATGTTGACCGGGCATTCGTCCCTGATTCTGTTGGTTTTGGAGGTAATATGGAAAAAACTGTTAGCTTTTCCTCACAATGACTGCATTCGGTTTGTAATTATTAAAAGGAAGGCAACTTGACAAATATCATCCGAATGTGTTTTCAGGTGAGAGGGTGGGTAAAAGGGACCACAAACGCAAGGTCTGCGATTTCACTCTGCAATTTGTTTTGGTTCTCTCAAATTTTGAAAGTTCATCCTCTTATCTCTATAGGTGTTCTTACTTTTCCAGGCATCTGGAAGATTTATAGATGCACCACCATCACCACCGCAATCCAAGAGGCCCCGGAAGTTGAAGGCTTCTGATTGATGATGTCGAGAGAGACAATTGCTCTCCCATCTTCACAACAATCTGATGGTCTTGGTAATTTTATGCTCTTCATGCAATCCCAACCACACAAAGTCTTCTGCAATTATCTAAGTTGTAATGATGTTGCTACGCAAGGATAAAAAGCTGAACGGCAAAACCCAGTGAAAGCAGCAGCATCGATTGGGAGAGTAGCCAGGTGATGACAACTCCCCGCTGGTTTCTTCCTTTGAGGAGCCTTGGGTTGCATATCTGCCGACAGCTCTTGTAATTCTCGTGCATCAGATTGTAGCATACCGAACATCTCCAGTTCGCTGGTGCAAAAGTTGGCGTTGAATGTTTCAGGGAATTTTTTTTGAAATTTACGTCTCTCTCTCCCTCTCTCTTCGTGCGTGCGGGATAAACTAGAGGGTAAATTAGAGAAAATAATAATAATCTACTTGAGTTTTAAGTAAAAATAGTTATCCTGAAACGTATTCTAAAAGAAGTAACTAGATGGTAAAAAATAATTTAATTATCTTTAAAATTAAAAAATAATATTATATTATTATAAAATAATGTTATATTATTATAAAGCAATATTGTATTGTTGTAAAGCAATACAATAATAAAAAAATATTATATTATTATAATATAATATTATTTATTATAAAAAAATTATATTAATATAATATAATAAGTAATATTATATTATTATAAAAAATATTATATTGATATAATATAATATTATCTTATTGTAAAAAGGTATTGTGTTAATATAATATAATAAAGTAATATTATATTATTATAAAAATAATATTATATTAATATAATTTTATTTTATTTTATTGTGAAAAAAATATTATATTATGATAATATAGGATTTTAGTATTTTAAAAGATATTAAGAATTATTTTAGTCAAAATAGGTAGTTATTTTTAATTTATGTTTTAAATGGGTAGTTTTTTTTATTCAGAATTTGTGTAGGTAGTTATTTTTAAGTTAAAGATATAGTTGAAAATTTATTTTTGTATAATATATTTGAACGATAAAATGTATCTGGGGATGGTTATGCTACGTGACATGTGTACCTCCTCCCCCCCACCTCCCGAACACCCTCCCTCGCGGTTCTTTTAAATTACAATCCATGTTTGGTCCCTCATGTTTCAAAAAGTTAAAAAAGAAATTCTATTTTGTTTTTCTTGGAAGAGATCCAAATCTCATGGTACTTCACTCTGGGCATGACAGGATGCCAACCGGTCCTTACCCGCTCCAGAACATTGGCTTCTTGTTGTAGGCTTGCGTGCTAACCATACAATGTATGCTTTCTATGTGATTATTGTTCTTGCTGTAGGCTTGCGTGCTAACCATACAATGTATGCTTTCTATGTGATTATTGCATATTGAAAGATTTGTTCGAGCTCAATTGTGCATTTATTTTAAAATCGTGTCCGATGCATAGGATTGTGGTTTGCATCTAATTTGTTGCCGTATATGCCCTTTCTCAAGGTGTCGTGACCCCATGCAGGAGGAATAAATTCCATGCGACCATAGCTGGTGGGCAGGCCCGACATTTGGACCATGTGACGTACACTGGCTCGAGTTCAAGGCCAAGTCCACATTGAACTTTATTGGTTTCGTCTCTTGACCGCTGGAAATATGATTCCCAACTCCAGTCGATATACTCCTGCAGTTCGCTACTCTACGTCAATTGATTTCTCTTTATCCGAACGATCTCTCTCTTTTCGTCATGTTGTTATTTTTTAAGTTCACTTCAGCCACGAGGCAGTTTACTTAAAACAGTAAACCGGAAATGATGAATGAGGCTACAAGTTGCTGCTCTGGTTATAATAGCCAACCGAAAAAAAAAAATCATTTGGTTAAAAAATAAACATATTTTTACATTTAAAATATAAATACGTCTGATGTAGCTGATTATTTAAAAAAAAATGTATGTATTCTGATGATGATAATAACAAAGATGGAGATGCAGCTCGTGCTGGCAGTGGGTGGTAGAGGAGAGGGGGTGGGTGTGATGGTACGGTGAAGATGATATGGAGGAAGAGGCAGCAGTAATGGTGAGGATATTGACGATGTTGTATAGACGAAAATAATGATGGTGATGTTGCCGTGAAGAAGATGGCAATGATAGTGAAAGCGTTGACTATGTGATGGAATGATGATGACAACAAACGTTATAGAGATATCTACGATGATAACAGGGGTGGTGGTGAAAAAAGCATTGATGGAGACCACAATTGATTGGTGATGTGACATGAGTTGGGGTGGAAATAATCTTAATGATGATGATAAAAAATATATATTTTTTAAAAATATTAAAAACAAAATTTATCATTTTGATTTTACATGATTTTATAATTTTATTTTAAATTTTCCACAACTGAGTTGTCATTACGGCATCTCGTGACTGTTCATATATTGAATATAAGCCGCCCGCATCGCATTTCTTGCAAAGGAAAAGACACAGATTCCCGGTGGGCTCAGCTTCCGTGGACTCGCACTGCTGGTGAAGGTCATGGACAGCACGACACCGCGCAGTCCAGCTCAAATAGCTGAGGTGTCCACGGATATTAATTCAGTGACCGTGGAGATCTGGTGTCGTGTGCCAGAGTGACAGTGCGTGTACACCTTATATCTATCCCTGTACTCACAGGAAAAAAAAAAAAAAAATGATGTCCCCTATGGCTTCTAGACCGTCCGTTTCGGACTCCAGGCCACAAGCCAAGACGCAGAAAGAGAAACCTCACGAGTCGTGATGGAGCATCACCTCACGTGTGTGTGCGTGTGTAATAATTATACGGTGTAAATAATGAATGAACGAAGAGTACCGAGTGCAGGTCTGGTGGTGACAGCTGCTGATCAAATCCTTAGGCGGAAGGGCCATGAATAAAAAGATCAGAGAGCTTCAGTGTATGGTCCACATATCTTGGACGAGTACGGATCGGAGACAAAGGCCATTTGTCTACAGGAGGAGGCAGCTTTCCTGTGAGTGGGGTGGGGCGGAGATCGAGCAAGGGTTTTTGCGAAACAAGGCTTTAAAAAAAACCCCGTCCTTCGCTTCTTAAGCGCGCCACCTCAGAGTATCTCAAGAAAATCTCCAGCCGGTCAACCAACATCTTTTCCACGAGAATATCCAAAGCTAATCTGGCGACAGCCCACACCATCACACCAAATCCGGATGGCATGAGGTACATGCATTTATTTATTTATTTATTTGATGATATAGACAATGGATTAGATAATCGAGATAACGTGTTCCAGATGCATGTGACTCCATATCCCAGTGAGGACAGGATTTCACATGACATAAAATATCAAATTGCATTGCCGAAATTGGACGACAAGAAGGAGTATCAGGTGACATCTGGACTCCAAAAATTCAACACATCATTCGAACGATGATATATCTACATTGACTTCTTTTCATTATTTTCTCCCAACTCCTCCTATCTCAAGAACAACTTCATTTTATTTCTTACATTGTGGAAGAGAGTTTTGCTATGCAACTCGTTCGTGGATTTTAATTTAGGAAAGCCATTATTAGTGTTGCAGTTCTAGATGGTCCAAGCTGATACGACAGTGTTTGGCTGGTGAAATGGATGACACCATAAAATATTTAATGAAATCAGCAATCTGGCAGAGCAGTTGATTGGTTTGCGAGCCTTTCGATAGAGCTAAAGGTCAATTCAACCAACGGAAAGTATTTGGCGGGGACGCCCCGTAGAACGGATCCAGGTCCTTGGGCGTCGCTCCGCTCGCAAAAGGAGAGGGAATCGGGCTTAGGAAAACGGGAGCTCTTTTTAATAATGCTTAGTGGCTCAAGAAGCGCTACACCCTAAATTTAATCATCTCCCCGCCTAATAATTGCAGGTGGGTAGGCGAGTCAAAAAAGCAGCAGGGTGCTGAGAAATCTATGAAGTACTGATTTCACGCCCTTTCTACCAATCTACGCGAAGGTCACCTGAACCAGGCTGCACTTCTATTAGCATGCCCTAGCTTTTTTTCTTTTTCTTTTCTTTTTTTTTTTTGGGTACAAAATAGCATATCCTAGTTCATCACAAGAAAAAAAGAACTACCTAGGAGGTTCTCACAGAAGATTGGATATACACAGCCTTATCTTCCATTTAAAATGATTGTATAATATCAAAACTCATCCTCATAATTCATCACAAGCAAACAAGCATATTCAGCTGTAAACCTCATATTTTATGATTTGCCCCATGATAATCCAATATAATCAAAATGATATCTAAAAGTATATGTTGTGCAGAAGTTTCATAGTATGTAGTAGAAACTAAATTGGCATATGTAAGAGTATTGATAGGATCATGTCGATTGGATTGTCCGCATCTTGGATGAATTTTAGCTTTTTGCTTGGGCTACCATCCTGTTGAAGAACTTACATGTTAATGATGAAAGTTGTATTATGTCAGATATTAGATATGCTGACACTTGTATATTACTATTTTTGATGCTCCGCAGCTTGTATTCCTGAAATAAGAATTTATAAATTATAACAACCATGAGATTCCAATGATCACTTAAAACTCTTTAGCTCTTAATCCTAAGACCATTTCTTACCCCATCATAAATGATCAACGAAGCAATTAAGCACCATGCCTTTGTCTACTCTCCCTATTATGATAAACTCATCCACTAGTTAACTTTATCATCCTAGAGTAAGAAATTATATATCATATATGATTCTCAAAAACCAACTAAAACCTTTAATTAGAATATTTGTCAGAATTATGAAAGGCAGAGAGTATTTTGAACAATTCATACTCAAGAAAAAAAAATCGAGGTAATATTAAAAACTTCGATCAACATACAACTTGCTAAATGTTGTATAGAATAGTCACTATCCCATGCATGAACATATAGTATTCTCATGAGGAAATATAGAGAAAGGGAAGGATTAGTTGGACCATGTGGGTTGGATTCCTCTACCATAAGATAAGGGTGAGCGTACTATCACATAGCAAAAGGAGAAAATATTAAATTTCCTAGGGTCATTTTCCAATAAACAAAGGAGAAACCTTACTTAAGATTCAAATTATATATCAGCTTATTCAAAAAGTTGGACCAACATGCCAAGCAAGTCAATGTGTTTAAAAAGTAAATAACAACTATGCTAGGTGTACTATTTTCTTAAAGAAATTCTTGCTCTACCAACTTTTAAAATCGCTAGAGAGTAGGAGGTTTTGGACAGGGCAAATGCTTCATCTCCTCCAAAACCTCTTGACACATATCTGATCATGAATTTTTTCTGCAAGCACACTTGTTATATTAATATCGGCCTTAAATTAGTCACGAGCCTCATGTATGGCCCTTAAACACCAGTACAAAGCCGATTCCAAGAAGATTGTTAGGGAATTCAACAACATTCAAAAAGGAAAATTTAGAGAGAGAGAGAGAGATGGGCAATTTAACTTCAATGACCATTTGTACACTTTCCTAACAAGATTGATTCTCCCGTTCTCTGGAGACAAAAGTGCAATTTTAGATGAATTTCTTGAATTCAGCCATGTTTAACACATGACATGATTTGGTCTAAATTCCAAGAGCAACTGAAAAGAAAGCACCCAAATATAACTCTCAGCATGAAACATGTTTTTCTTGCCACCTCATTCCACATCCCCGGCCATCCATTGGGGTTCCGCGATCCACCGACCCCTGGGTACGCTTACCAATCTTCCACCACGGACCACCCTATGCTTAAACTGAATTAATATAACGACAGCATGAAACATGCTCTTCTTGCCACCTCATTCGATAATACCGGCCAACCATTGGGTTCCGCGATCCACCGACCCCTTAGTAAGCTCACCATCCTTCCACCAAAGACCACCCTATGCTCAAATTGAATAGGTGGCATCTCGAGTCTGGTCCTACTCGGGATGAAGAATGAGAGAAGCACCAAGTGTCCAAAAGGAGAAAGAAGACAAGGGTATAGTAGGGTGCCAAACTGAACGCAAGGTACTCACACCGAGGGCAGTCCGTGTTTGGAATCAGATACTCATGTGAGCATTATTGAAAAGTGAAAACCAAGTGAAAAAGGATGAAAATGGAGGGATGAGGTGGGCCCTGGGAGTTGGCATCCGACAATAAAAGAAGCAAAGGAAGGAAAAGAAGAATGAAAAAAATTATCTAGCAGTGGAGAGACAAGACATCCTACATATCCATCTATCCATTTGTCTATACTCCATTTGACGGTCTTTTGATATTCCAACAATACAACTGGTAGTTTAGTTCAAAAATAATACAGCAACTAATTGAGTTTTATTCTGTGCCAAAGCACATAATGGGTCATCTAAGTTAATAATCCATATTGCACATCAAATTAAGAAACACATGGATCAAATTAAATTTGTTGAACATCATTAATCATCGATCCAAAAAAAATTTTTGCTTGCCATGGTGGAAAGTTCATTGGTTAAATAATCATTAATACATAAACAATAGGAGGTATCAAAATGTGCTATGTTGTTAGTATAAATTTTGTTAATGATGTTTTAGTAATTCATAAATCCTAGTCTAAAAAAAAAAATCTCACCAACTAGCAATCCTTTTGCCTGATCCGAAGTGGCATAATAAAATTTACTGTATATTTTTTAAAAAATAATTATAAAAAATAATTATGAAATAACTGACATATTATTTCAGATTTTTCCTCAGTATGATATCATCAACGAGATTTATGCTTTTTTTACTACCATGATGTTAACTTATCGATGATGTTAGCTAAAAAATATTTTTGAAAGTTAGAAAAATATGAGCTATTAAGAATATGATGGAGCCCTAAAAGCCGCTCTCTCTATTCATATAATCCGTAAGACTACGAGTGGTAGGCATGACTATGTATGTAGTGTATGGAGTTATCCTTGCCCGGGGGAAAGAAAATACTGGGACTCCACCAACTATTTTCATTATATATCAACAAGGTCAGTACTTAGTAGCCCAAAACGAAGGAAAAGGAGGGACTCGTCCTTATTCGACTCCCCGGAATTATTTGACACACTCTCTCTCTCTCCCTCTCTCTCTTTCTCTCTCTCTCCCCTCTTTCTCCTTCCAGTCTTCTGTCTTGTCTCTTTCTTTCCCCATACCATTACTTCGGTCCCCCTGTCCGTCTCCCACATCCCCCTCATCAATCCCTTTAATTAGCCCCTCTCATCTTCCCTCTAAAATCTCCTCTTATCCCCTTCAGCTCTCGAGTAGAGGAACAATAATGGTGGCCAAGAAGCCAAGAATAGTGATCGTCGGGGCGGGGATGGCGGGGCTTACCGCCGCCCACCGCCTCTACACCTCCACCGGTGACCTCTTCGACCTCTGCGTCGTCGAGGCCAGCGACCGGATCGGCGGCCGGATCCTAACCGCTGAGTTCGCTGGCGACCGCGTCGAGATGGGCGCCACCTGGATCCACGGCATTGGCGGCAGCCCCATCTACGCCATGGCCCAGGACCTCCAGGCCCTCGCCGACCCCCGTCCATGGGAGCGCATGGACGGCTTCCCCACCGACCCCCTCACCGTCGCCGAGGGCGGCGCCGTCGTCGATCCATCACGCGTCGTCGCCCCCGTCACCGCCCTCTACCGCCGCCTCATGGACTCCGCCCGCGCCGGCGACGCACCCGTCGACCCCAAGGACCCCGGCGTCGGCTCCTTCCTCCGCCGCGGCCTCGAAAGGTACCGCGCTTCCCGCAGCGACGCTGGCGGCGGCGGCGGCGGCGAGGGCGACTGGACCCTGGAGGCGCTGGAGGACGCCGTCTTCGCGATCCACGAGAACACGGAGCGGACCTGCACCTCGGCCGACGACCTCAGGTGGCTGGACCTCGCCGCGGAGAGCGAGTACCGGGACTTCCCCGGCGACCAGATCACGATCGCCAAGGGGTACTCGCGCATCGTGCAGACCCTCGCGGCTGCCATCCCCCCGGGCGTGATCCGGTTTGGGCGGCGGCTCCGCCGCGTCGAGTGGTGCCCCGATGGAGGCGGGAGCGGCGGCCCCGTGAGGCTCCACTTCGAGGGGGATTACACCCCGATGGCTGCGGATCACGTGATCGTCACGGTGTCGCTGGGGGTCCTCAAGGCGGGGATGGGGCTGGGGAAGGAGGTCTGCTTGGGGTTGCCGCCGGGCCCCGGTGTGGTGTTCTCCCCGGCCCTTCCGGATTTCAAGCGGGGCGCGATCGGACGGCTGGGATTCGGCGTGGTGAACAAGCTCTTCATGGAGATGGACGATGATTCGCAGCGGTTCTTCCCGTTCCTCCAGATGGCGTTCGACCAGGCGGAGTCGTCGGCGAGACACGTGGCGAAGATCCCGCGGTGGATGAGGAGGACGCACTCGATCTGCCCGATCTACGGCGGATCGAGGGTGTTGTTGGCGTGGTTGGCTGGGGAGGAAGCCATGGAGCTCGAATTGCTGAGCGACGAGGAGATCATCCGCGGTGCCCACGCCACGCTGGACGCCTTCCTGCCTACCGTCCACCCGCGGATCGCCCGGGTGAAGCGGACCGGCTGGGCCAGGGATCCGCTCTTCCTGGGCTCTTACAGCTACGTGGCCGTCGGATCCAGCGGCGACGACCTGGACCTCATGGCGGAGCCTCTGCCGCGTGAAAGCGGCGGCGGAGGAGACGGTGCTCCGCCGCCGCTGCAGATATTATTCGCCGGGGAGGCCACACACAGGACGCACTATTCTACCACGCACGGGGCGTATTTTAGCGGCATCAGAGAGGCTAACCGGCTACTCCAGCACTATCGCTATACCAGCAGCTTCGTACAATATTAGTCATCATTAAATTTAATCAATAGATAGTTATCACCCCAGTATTCTTAATTAAAGCTTATGTAATAGAGGGAGGGAGGGGAAGGTGAGGTTTGGGAGGGTGGGCACGTCTATGAGAAGATTTTTTTTTTTTTTTTTTTTTTGGCCCTTTTTTCCCTCTTTGCTCGCTGTTTTTCTTGAATTTTAACTTGCCCCATATTTCTGTTGTGTCTTCATCTCTCTTGTTTTATCTTGTTCTTTTGACCGGTGATTGGTTCAAACACTGAGCTTATTCCCCTTCCAGGGCTTGTTTGGATGCCCAAACAAGATATGTAGGCTGTGGTCGTAATCTGCTCCAAAGTTATATAAAGAAAGACATCGTGGAATCAGTCTGGAGAGAAAAAGGAGAACATGGGCCTGAGAATGGTCCCTACCAAGACCACCATGATATCACAAAGCAAATGATTTTTTTTTTTTTTTTTGTCTAAGGAAAAATTTTCCGTTTCCAAAATAATTTATAATCTCTCTATGTTTTAGGATTTTTGATTTCTTATTTAACCTAATAACAGAAATTTTTATTCCCGCAACCATTTACCTTCTGCTCAGCACCTCCTTTATCAGGTTAATTCCATGGAAAGAACCTAATCAAACGGCTAAACAGACACTAAAGCTTTATTTTAAACAAATTAGCTCAAATGAATCTCTTCCATCCACAGCAAATAAGATGCCCATATGGCGGTCCTCCACCACGATAACCCGTTTTTTGAACCAGGCAAGGACTGTACCCGGCAGCACAATTCTCCACGACAGAATCATGACAACTTGTAGACTCAGGACCGCATGTTGAAATAAACATGCTGAATCAGGTCAAAAACTTTGCCAAATCAGCTCGAACCAGGTCAAAGCATGCCCGTGAATCCCGAATATTAATACCACCAAAGAGTAGTAAATAATACAACTTGAATTTTCGATCCCCTCGACATATAATTTGTATATAGATTTTGCACCAACAAGTGTAGATTTAGCACTTACCCATACCAGATGGCCTATCGAATTTACAGTGGGAGGGAGTAATGAAACAGAATCCGATGCACACAACCTATCCAGGCTGCTTTCTTTGATATGCCACACAGAAACGGCCAGATCCGGGCCTGTTCCATGATCTCGTTCCAAGATCTGAGAAGTGACCAGAATCACTTGTTTGAGAGTATATGCTAAATCCCCACAGACAAGCCACCCAGATCCGGTCCGGCTGCTAATCCAAATGACAGATGACAAGCTTGTTTTCTTGTGGTTTTGTTGGGTTATGTAGGTAGGAGGTATCTCTACATGGAGGTCAACATTATTGGTGTCAGCTTTGTTTGCCAGCAAGCCACGTGAGGTGGGGCGTGTATTCCCCAGTTCTGAAACTAAGTTGGCCCATCTTCCAGTGATATGAGACGAAGCCATCTTCCATAGTGCACGCACAGCATCTCCACACAGACATGTTGTATGCTGTACCATTTGCACATCCCTTTCGGGGACACTACTCCTGGCCGGAGTATACCTGACTGCCCGTCCACACAGCAGATTGATATACAAGTTTAATTGTAAGCTATTTGAGTTCGTAGATGTAAATAATATTTTCCCAAAGGTAATACGGTAAATGTACAACAATCAAGGTTCCAGAAAATAAAGAGGGTACCAATGAACCGAGCTAAAGTTGGGCTGGACAGCTTTGGGCTCAGAGTGGGCATACAGACATGTGGACTTGCAATTTTCTGACATGCTAAAACCTATACGGTGGAAGAGGAAATGGCACATGTGCCAAAAGAAAGATAGCGGGCCACACGGCTAGAAGCTATGCATAAACGTCAAAGGAGCATAGGCTTGTCTTGCCGCAGATGCAAACACCATCCACCTCTAACGATTTGTCCGCGTTTATAGACAATCAGGCACAATGCCCCTTTCTTGGTCCCCACTCCATCTAATCAACCGCGCCAAAATAAAAACCAGGGGTCTCCAAGTTCCAATCTCAGAGCAGTGGATTTTGGATTTTTTTCCTCTCTCTCCAATACAGAATGCACAATTATAAATCTTTAGTTATCTACTCCTGGGAAATTTACGCTTATAATATTAGGTGTTAAAGTGGCATGGCAGCGAAGCTCTTCCGGCAACTTTCGGTCGCTATGTCCTTGTATTATATGTTTGTGTGTGTTAAAAGTTCAAGATTCCTATCATTATGAGAAGCGAGAAGATTTTGAGGCGCTGAAATTTATAGGAAGCACAGCATCCGGTGCCCAATCAATTAGGGAGGAATGGTTGCGATTGTTGGGTCCACCATATGCATGATAATGTCGGATTTAAAGGTCCCATCTGCGACGGCCAACTGATCATGTTGGGATATATCGACTGATCCTCGTACACCGACTTATCCTCAGACCGATCTGATCGACGACCGATGGATGACTCCGACCGACGTCCGACTCTACCGACTGTACTGATCGACGACTGTCGATAGTAGCTGCCGACATTGTCCGTCCGGTGCCCAATCAATTAGGGAGGAATGGTTGCGATTGTTGGGTCCACCATATGCATGATAATGTCGGATTTAAAGGTCCCATCTGCGACGGCCAACTGATCATGTTGGGATATATCGACTGATCCTCATACACCGACTTATCCTCAGACCGATCTGATCGACGACCGATGGATGACTCCGACCGACGTCCGACTCTACCGACTGTACTGATCGACGACTGCCGTAGTAGCTGCCGACATTGTCCGACTGAAGGAGTGTCGGTCGAACCGACCCATGCAGTTTCCGACCGATCGAGCGGCCGAACCCATATTACCGACTCACTATCGCGGGTGGCAGCCGACGTCCGATTTAAGCAAGACACCTGACCAGCCGATGGTGCCTCCGGGTCATCACCCCACACACATCCCACAACCAAATACCGACGTATGGTCGGTCGGCTTCCTCAAACGCCGTACGACTACTGAGGGCCGCCGTCCTGACAAAGGCATGCGGCATAACCGCCCTGGGACATTGTCCTGTCGAGGACATGGGTTCGTTTTGACAACCCACGGTGATTTGACAGCCCACGACGATTTGACAGCCTCCGGCGATTTGACAACTCCTCCCATTGTCTGCGCCATTAATGACGGTGCCATGCCGCACTCTACTATAAAACGGGGAAGGCAACAGCGCTGGAGGAGGTTCTTTCGAAACCCCTGAACTCCCCCCTCTCTAGCTCTCTCTCTCTCATCGCTGAGCTCCTTGATTCTTTTCTACTATTGCCTAGTCTTCTCTCTGACTTGACTGTCGGAGGGTCCCCGCCGGAGTCACATCCGGTCAGTGTGGACTTCTTTTGCAGGCGCTCGCTTTCGGCGATCAGGCGACGAGGGGATTGGCCGCAACAGGTTTGGCACGTCAGGTAGGGGGGATCACAACCTCCACAGAACTCGAAACATCCTTTCGAAATGACAAGAACCAGGGCTCAGCGATCGAGGGCTACCGGGTCGGCGAGGCGCTCTTCCCGTCGGGAAGAGGCCCCTCCTCCACCTTCCATGGCGGAGCCCAGCTCTCCGCATCCGGTGGTGACTACGAAGGCGCAAATCAAAAGCCTCCAACAGTAACCGACTCAGTTGCCGCAACTGCCGGCGGAACAACCGGCGACGCACCCTATGCCATCCAGAAGCAGCCGCTGACGCCTGCGTTAGCTCCCGTCTCCTCCTCAAGGGCAGCCGCCTCAGCACTCCCACCGAGAAGGAGCGAGGCGGCCACGGCGTGACCCTCACCGGTCTCGGCGTCCCTCTCCTTCCCAGCTGGAGCGGGCAAGGAAGGGGAAGCGGCCGAGGACACCGTCCGCCTCATCCTCACATTCTTCGGGAGGTTCGACTCCTGGGGTTTCTCAACACCGACGGTTGGACGACTACGAACGCAGGTTCGAAGAAATCGACTGTCGGCTCACTCAACTCCAGATGGATGGCCAGAAGTCTTCGAACGACGTCGACTTCCGAACCACCCAACCTCTCTCCCGACTCATCCTCGACGAGCCGATCCCTAATCGATTCAAGATGCCTCACGTGGAGCCTTACGATGGCTCCACCGACCCAATTGACCATCTGGAGAGCTACAAGGCTCTCATGACAATCCAAGGGGCAACTGATGCCCTCCTTTGCGTCGGCTTCCCCGCCACACTCCGCAGAGCTGCCAGGGCCTGGTACTCCGGACTCCGCTCGGAAAGTATCCACTCATTCGACAGCTCGAACATTCTTTCGTGGCCCATTTCAGCACCAGCCGGAAGCCATCGCGAACCTCAGACAGTCTTTTCTCCCTCAAGCAGGGAAAAAATGACTCTACGACACTTTGTGGCCCGGTTCAACGCGGCCACACTTGAGGTCTGGGACCTCAACGAAGACATGGCTATCTCGGCCATGAAGAGGGGACTAAGGGGGTCTCGGTTCACCTATTCCTTGGACAAGACCCTCCCCCGAACGTATGCTGAATTGTTGGAGCGTGCGTACAAATACGTGCGCGTGGACGAAGGAGCTTTCTACCGACGCTTGACCGAGGGCATGGGTCGGAAGGAGAAGCGGAAGAAAAATCGGGCTCCTGCTGAACCCAGTGGGCCCCACCGATAGACGGGTCTCATCCCGACAACGGAGTCTGAGACCGACGCATCACATGTATGACTCCTACACCTCTCTCTTCGCTCCTCGTGTGCAGATCCTGATAGAGATCGAAGGAGCGGAGTATCTACGACGGCCTCAGCCTCTGAAGGCAAAAGGGCCTCGACCGAAGCGGCTCGATCGTTGATCGTCGAATCAACGGCTCGATCACCGATCGCCAAACCAACGGCCTCCACCTCTGAAGGCAAAAAGCCCCGACCAACATGGCACGATCGTCGATCGTCGAATCAATGGCTTGATCGTCGACCGCCGAATCAATGGCTCGATTGCCGATCGTCGAATCAATGGCTCGATCATCGATCGTCGAACCGACGGCCTTGACATTTGAAGGCAAAAGGCTCCGACCAACACGGCTCGATCGTCGATCGCCGAATCAACGGCTCGATCACCGATCACCGAACCGACGACCTCGACCTCTGAAGGCAAAAGGCCCCGACCAACATGGCTCGATCGCCAATCGTCGAATCAATGGCTCGATCGTCGATCGTCGAATCAATGGCTCGATCGTCGATCATCGAATCAACAGCTCGATCATCGATCGTCGAACCGACGGCCTCAGTCTCTGAAGGCAAAAGGGCCTCGACCAACACGGCTCGATCGCCGATCGTCGAATCAACGGCTCGATCATCGATCACCGAACCGACGGCCTCGACCTCTGAAGGCAAAAGGCCCCGACTAACATGGCTCGATCGTCGATCGCCGAATCAATGGCTCGATCACCGATCGCCGAACCGACGGCCTCCGCCTCTGAAGGCAAAAGGGCCTCGGCCAACATGGCTCAATCGTCGATCGTCGAATCAACGGCTCGATCATCGATCGTCGAACCGACGGCATCGGCCTCTGAAGGCAAAAGGCCTCGACCAACATGGCTCGATCGTCGATCGCCGAATCAATGGCTCAATCGCCGATCATCGAATCAATGGCTCGATCGTCGATCATCGAATCAATGGCTCAATCATCGATCGCCAAACCAACGGCTCGATCGCCGACCAACACGGCTCGATCGTCAGTCGCCGAATCAACGGCTCGATCACCGATTGTCGAACCGACGGCCTCTGCCTATGAAGGCAAAAGGGCCTTGGCCAATACGGCTCGATCGTCGATCATCGAATCAACGGCTCGATCACCGATCGTCGAACCGACAGCCTCAGCCTCTGAAGGCGAAAGGCCCCGACCAACACGGCTCGATCGTCGATCGCCGAACCAACGGCTCGATCATCGATCGCCGAACCGACGGCCTCGACCTCTGAAGGCAAAAGGCCTCGATTAACATGGCTCGATCGCCGATCGTCGAATCAATGGCTCGATCGTCGATCGTCGAATCAACGGTTCGATCATCGATCGCCGAACCGACGGCCTCCATCTCTGAAGGCAAAAGGCTCCGACCAACATGGCTCGATCGTCGATCATCGAATCAATGGCTCGATCGCCGATCACCGAATCAATGGCTCCATTGTCGATCGCTGAATCAACGCTCGATCATCGATTGTCGAACCAATGGCTCGATCGCCGACCAACATGGCTCGATCGTCGATCGTCGAATCAACGGTTCGATCTCCGATCGTCGAACCAACGGCTCGATCGTCGAATCAACGGCTTGATCATCGATCGTCGAACCGACGGCCCCGCCTCTGAAGGCAAAGGGCTTCGACCAAAGCGGCTGGCTAACTTGCCAACTTAGCTTCGACTAAGAAAGGGCAAAACGTCAAGACAACCGCGACATACCCGCCCAACCAAGGTTTGGGCAACGGGTATTCGACTTGCGACATACCGATCCGGTCACGACCGATCGAAGGATATTTGGCTTGCCACCGTCTATCATACGACTCGACATGCTACGTCAACGGATATTCGACTTGCGACATACCGACCCGGTCACGACCGATCGAAGGATATTCGGCTTGCCACTGTTTATCATACATCCTGACGTGCACGCCCGATCAAGGGCCGGACAACGGATATTCGACTTGCCATCGTTATTCTATCCGAATACATCGGACGTTACTCGACTATCGGATACGTTGGATGCTACTCAACTATCAGACTCTACGGGATGATCGTGTCATGCTACGTTTAGAGGTTGGCCGACCTCCGACCCAACGTGCATGCTCGACCTGCAGTTGGGATGACCGACATCGGATCGTTCATTGATGCGATCGCCAGAGTCGGGGCAAGACATGACGGAAAACCACTCCTTTCGTCCGAAGCCGTCGCCCACGTGTTCAAGCAAGCCAACACGACATCGGACTCAGGAGTGGGGGGACAACTGTTGGGATATACCGACTGACCCCCATACGCCGACTTACCCTCGGACCGATCTGACCGACGACCGACGGATGACTTCGATCGACGCCCGACTCTACCGACCGCACTGATCGACGACTGCCGATAGTAGCTGCCGACATTGTCCGACTGAAGGAGTGTCGACCGAACCGACCCATGCTGTTCCCGACCGATCGAGCGGTCGAATCCATATTACCGACTCACTGTCGGGGGTGGCAGCCGACATCCGACTTAAGCAAGACACCTGACCAGCCGACGGTGCCTCCGGGTCATTATCCGACATCCCACAACCAAATGCCGACGTATGGTCGGTCGGCTTCCTCAAACGCCGTACGACTACTGAGAGCCGCCGTCCTGACAAAGGCATGCGGCATAGCCGTCCTGGGACATTGTCCTGTCGAAGAAATGGGTTCGTTCTGACAATCCGCGGTGATTTGATAGCCTACGGCGATTTGACAGCCTCCGACGATTTGACAGCTCCTTCCATTGTCTGCGCCATTAATGACGGTGCCATGCCGCGCTCTACTATAAAATGGAGAAGGCAACAGCGCTGGAGGAGATTCTTTCGAAACCTCTGAACTCCCCCCTCTCTAGCTCTCTCTTTCATCGCTGAGCTCCTTGATTCTTTTCTACTGTTGCCTAGTCTCCTCTCTGACTTGACCGTCGAAGGGTCCCCACCGGAATCACCTCTGATCAGTGCGGACTTTTTTTGTAGGTGCTCGCTCCCGACGATCAGACGACGAAGAGATTGATCGTAATAGATCAGAACTTTAGTTGGACGGCCAGCTCTGGAACGAGGTCCCATTCTAATTTTTAAGCAGGCGAACTTCTTCCTGGAAGAAAAACAAGCAGCATACTGTGTTTCGATAGATTTTAAATACCATAAGAAATTGAAACGACGAAGTGCAACCCAACTTTAACATTGTTGCGTTCGTCAGGGAAGGCAGGCAGGAGTCTTGAACAGAAATATAGCGTCTTAGTTGCTAGGGTGATAATACTTGGTCCCTACGTATTTATGATTCATGGACATATCTCATGTTGGTCATTATATGACCATCAAAGTAACAGGCCATGCTACGACCCCTCCCCATACCACCACAACGCGCGCCCCCCCCCCAAATAACTTTCTTCTTGGGTTAACTTGATTCTAAAATGCATTTTACAAAATGGAGGTAGTAAATAATAAAAAAGGGTCAGTGTTTCATAGACCAAATGTCAGGAATCAAGATGCACATAACATATAATTTCTTCTGAAATCTATAATTTTCCATAGCACAAGCAATATATAATCAAGCTTGCCATATATTACATAACAAGCTTTTATTGTGTAAATATACGTCTCTTTTATAGTTTTTATCATAAATGGTGACTTTATGTGTGTTATTGTAGTCGTACAACCTTAGTTTGTACGAGAGGTAACCTAATCAGAAAATTGATGTTCGAGAGGCACCCAGAACCATATATGTACGGAAAACCGGGCATAAAATTTCCAAACCGGAAAAAGGTACCGATAGGACGGGCAAAGCAGCAAAGGTCCAGATGGGTGCTGCGACCGCAAAAATATTTCGAGGCATTGACCTACGGGTGACACAAAACAATAGGCCCCTAAAAACTATCATGAAGGCCTTTGGCTTGCAGGCTTCTTATTCGCTCCCACCCAATGACTGGACACCGTAATCCCGCTCTTTTTGCTGCCCTTCATGCTAAGAGGCAACGTCCAACCATGAAAGCAACACAAGTGCCTAACGAGTTCGGCTGCAAACAGCCAAATCCCAAGATTACCCGTATTTTGGTCTACCAAACACTGTAAGGGTGTGTCCCTCACACATGATCCCAACCAAGCGGACAAATCCCCCTGTGCGAGTGAAAGGAGGATCAGGACTCATAGCAAGAGGAATAGGGGTATGTGATCTAAACAAACATGCACACTATTGCAAGCACTCAAGAAAGAGCTTGTCATTTTAATAAATTGATTGGAGGTCTTTTAGAAGATTAGACAATGATGCAGGAACAGAGAGACAAATGCTTCCTTTATCTTGTTTGTACCACAACAGCTCCTAATGGAGATTGTGCAGATGGGATAACTTCGAAGATATGAATAGAATCAACCACGACCCTTTATCAATGAGGGGATGTGAATGTTGGAGAGCATAAGGATCTCAACCCATGTAGAGCAACCAAGCATGTCATTTCCTAAGTGCAACCCAACATCAATTATTTATTTTTTTTCTAATTCATCGATAAATTGTTGATCATCTATTTACAATTCAAAGTTTTCACCAAGGTTGGATGTTTGAACACAAGCCTTGTGGTTCTCAACTCCGTAAAATATTATTAAACTATTCATCGATTGACCAAAATTGAGTGCATGTATCAAACCTCAGGAAAAGAAAATCATCATAAAAGATTCTGATTTCTGATAGTATAGCGGCCACCCATTAGGTACTCATCTCTTGCCACTGAATGTGCATAATACTGGTATATATGACTAAAAGTGTCCGAGCATCCTGTGTGGGATGAATGCTTCCTGACAGACAGGTGCATACCTTGCACGTCAGTGGCCAAGATGATGAACTGTGGAGAACCATTCGAGTAGCACACTCCCTAAATACTTACCTCCATATCTACCTCTGCAACAAATACCCAACACTCCTTACACGAAGAAGTAGATATCAACCCATCCCATGCATAGAATGTCTGACGCATCCACAAACATATGGATCCTGATAGCAATGTACTATGTGCAAACTCCCTATATGATATAATCAACTTTTGCTGTTCTTTGTCCTACTAGCAGGTTAACAGGTTTACTTCCCTAATAAGGTGTGCACAAGCTATTATGATAATGAATCGCTGTTTTAATGATACACTTCTTATGCTCTAATCAGAATTATTTTCCAGCGCCACTCCTGACAAGAAAAACTTTGAATATCATATAGGTTTTATCTGAAGATAGGAAAAACAGGCACAATAAAAACAAACAAATACAGAGATCAGCACAAAGACAAAAATGATGATTAAGTCATAATAGAGAACACTCACAGTAGCTTCTTCTAGGGCAGTGTCTTGTGTATCAGTTACAGGTTAGAGCTGTTTGCACCCACTTCAAATGTTGAGCCAGGCTTGCACCAGGGAGACTTTCCCGCCGATCCTGTCCAAGAATGAATAATCCATCACAGCTAACCTATCTTATAATCACCTGAACATATGATGTAAAAATATTGAAATAATTTCAGGCAGTGACATCTTATGTCAATCTTCATGACAGATGTGACTATTGTTATCTGTAGAGTATAAATAACTTCCTACAAGCAGTTATTTTTCCTTCAAATCAAAGAAGCAGCCGACTTACAAGTTCATCTTTTTCATATTTTATATGATCAAAGCACATTTGGATATAAATCAAACAATCTTTCAAATACATGGCACACATGTTGATTTGCAACTTTCTTCTCCAGAAAACCACATGCTGTGACAAATCTGAGGATCATTATCAAATGCAATATCTGATTACAATCAAGCAGGGAATAGAAGGCATAAACAAAAAGTGTTGTTAAAATTGCCAGTCCTATCTAATCTAGGCCATGACAGGTTTGCTCACAGTGTAGAAGCACATTCCCTCCTATAGTTTACCTGACCAAGTCCAGTGAATTTGTTGCCCCGTTATATCTGATTAAGTTACCTATTAAAAAACAAATATCAAATGAACAGAAATGATGTGGTTGAAAACAGATTATAAACACATGCAATGAACATCTGTAGTGGTGGACCTCAGTCTATATACTAAGAAAAGATGAGAGGAGAAGGGGGGTGGGGGGGTGTGGAGGTTGTTCGTTGTTATATGCAGTTCTAGAATCCTCCTCCATGATAATTCTGTTGGCCTATAAGGAATATGCAGAATATCAAAATCCATTAGTGGCAGCAGTAAGCCCGACAATGGGAATTGAAGTTGACTCAATAGGGCCTGCAGCAGCATGAAGAACTCTTCCATGGAGGTCTTTGGTGATGAATCCGATGCCAGCTCCATGCTGATGAACTGAACAATCCAAGTTAACATTCACATATGCAGGGGGTGTGGGGGAGGGGCGGGCGTGGGAGCGCGCTTTGCAAATGAGTTGAGAAGAGGTGTAAATGGAAACCTCCGTTGGGTTGGGCCCCAGAGGCCAGAATAGTGAGAGGAGACCTGTTGGACCTTGTTCAGAAATTCATCAGCATGCACCATGGCTGATCTAAGAATGATGATTAGATTGGTTTGGGTACCTTGGAAGATCTCCATGTCCCTGATTGCATACGCTCCATCTAACAAACAAGTGATGACAGTCTTCCTTGTACTGTCAGCTGCTGCATCACCTTGAGAGGCAAGGATGGCAATCGCCTCAACCCATAAGTTTATAGCCAATAAAGGTGGTGAGAGGGGGTGAGACCAGAATCAGCAACTTTAGGGCAGGTGAAGACCAAATGATCCATTTCAGTATTACCATGGCGACTTTTGAAAGTGACATAACTTGGAAGAAGAAGAATATTAACTAACAAGGGCAATATTAAGTACAATGATCCTTTCAACATAACTTGGAAGAAAAAGAATTATGATTAAGAAAATGGAAAAATATTAGTGGATTGGAGAGTTATATAAACTAGGCAGCTCAAACATTGGTGACCTTGGTGATGTGAAGGACTAACCATGCAGATTAGGCTATTGTATCATTTCTGAAGGGTGATAATGCTAATGATGCAGATCTGAAAGGATAATTTCTGCAAAAATTTATATATTTATATATATACTTATGTTACATATATATTCAATGTTGGGCTATGTATTTTATATGAATTAAGAATTTGAAATGTTGATTTGGCCCTATTTCAATCCAATTTAGATCAAATTTGACTTGATTATAAATCATAATAAAGAAACAGAAAATAAAAATCAAATCGACCAACCCGCTTAAACCAAAAAACCGTTCCAACCATTCAAATACTTGGGAAAGCTATATGAATAAACCAAACCGATACAAAATCGAACCGAAGAAACTGATTATGTTTAGTCAAATATTTAGTTTTAGAAACCTCTTAAACCGAAATGTTGGTTCGGTTTTAAAAAATCACTTAAAACTGAATCGACCGAGCCGTTTTCAGCCTTAGGTTGGTGTTTGCATTTTTGCAACATGGCTAGCCATCCATTTATCTTAAGAAGTGGAGCAAATTTTGCCTTGATTTGCTGATGTTTGAAATTTATCTTAATCTTTATAGACGATAGCAGAGATTCTTGTTCTTATTAGGAGCCTGGTACTATAACTGGCTTAAAGCTCAAGAATCCCATTGACCAGACCAGCCTTGGTTAACATATGTATAGGAGTTTGATATATATTAGAATTGTCAAGATGCTAGGGTCATGCTTGAAATTTAAAAAAAAAAAAAAAGAAGAGCAATCCAATGCACGAGGCCCTGCTCAGAATTAGATCTTCATTTTTAAATGAGTGGTTAGCTATGTACTAGAAAAGCTTGTCCCAATCTAGAGGTTGTGATCGACTAAAAGAAAAATTATCTTCTCCAATTGAAGTGGCAGGAACCAAGCATTTTGGGTTATTCTGAATACACAATTATCTGTTTTCAATGAATAAAAACATTACTGTAGCTGCTGAAGGGGAGGAAGAGGAGCTACTCTTCCTTCAACAGAGAGGGACAATGACCAAAATCATAGATTGCTTGTACATGTTGGTACAAGCTTTAGGTAAACAAAGCTCGTAAAGAGTGCTAACTAGATAAAAGTGGAAAAACACCTGCAAACTGCCAGATTATTATAAATAGCTACTGTAGGATGGATTTTAATTTCAATAAGAATTCGGACGTTCAATGCACTTGGGAGGGAATATCTGATGTTAGCACTTGTCATTGCACACCCCCCCCCAACCCCAAAAATAATAATAATAATAATAATACTCCAAGTGTCAGCACCTTAGTCAAAGCAAGCACGACATACACATGAACGCAGTAACACAGTGTAGTATCACATCCAACCGTCCAAGTGTCATAAGTTTCAAAGCTCCAATATTCAGAAAAACTTAACTCTGAAGTTAACACTTAGATCCTTTAAAGTACATATCATCCATTCAAAGTGATACCAAGGGCTAATCATTTTATGTAGTAAAAACATATACCAAAAAATAAGCCAACTATGGATCTTTCAAATTTCTAAGCGTAATTACATATATACAAGTAAATCAGGCATATTCCTACTAATAAATCTTAAACTACTTTTGAATCATCATGAGAATGTAGTAGGCATCAAAATAAACTCTTACCTTAGAATCATGAAACCGGATACATGCTTGTAGCTGTTGTGAGTGCATAACATAAAGCGAGACAACAACCTGCAGATCATGTCAGTTGAACAGCATTTTAGCCAATAATAGGAGGCAAGAGGGGATAAGCAATACAAAAGAAGATTAGATCAATGCAATGCATTACAAAAAAATAAATGAATCAATAAATCAGAACTTACTCGTTCTAATTGATAGAATTAGTTCATAAAATGATACAATAAACATAAAGCCGGCATGGTACATTTCATTCTGTCTGTAATGCATCAGAATTCACCTATAAGCATATTTATTCTGTGCCTGTAATGTATAAAAATTCGCCTGTAAGCATACTTTTCCTACACAAAACTCACAAGATTTCTGATATAAACAACAAATGACATCACCACAATATTGCATGCATCAGGACATATAGCGTGATCAAATGTTTTGATCATGCATGTATATTGAAGAATCATTTTAATGTAACATCCAACAAAGTCATAATGGCAGGTGTTGGGGCCTGGGGGGAACTTACAAGACTTTTTTTTTTTTTTGAGAAAAAAAATTTATGATTTTATCACTGTAAAATTGTAACAGAATATATGACATCATGACGCAAGAATCATTTTATCAACAATGAACTCACTGAACTTAGAATTCTGACACTTTACAAGAATTTTTGATTTACCAGCAAATGCAACTGCTGAGCAAGCACTTGAACATGAACTAGCATAAATGCTACAATCGATAATTGAAGTATTTAAGTATTTCATGCAGCATGCCCTGTACAAGACAATATGGATCAACTTTTGTTTAAGCATCTTGCATGGAGGAAGACAATCCTAAATTAATTGAATAAGAGAAAGCATCCATAAAGCAGGCAGTAAGTAGATAGACCCGTATTTATCTTCACTAAGTCAATGCATATTTTGTTTAATAAAAGTCATATCTCTCAATATAATTGTAGAGGTGCATATCCCAAACTCATGACAGCTAAATGTAGAAATAGGCAGTAATTGATTGTTCTAATATTCAGAGTACTCATCGCACAACAGAGTTTCATGCAGTGTAACAATAATTATATTGAGCAATTAGCCAAAATAGATTATCTAAACTACAGCCTGATAATACCTGATTAGAGAGGCTAATTTGAATTCTGCATGGAATATTGAATGTCTAAGAGCTACTAGTTACAGTTTCAGAAATGAGGTTGTGATATATCAATTTTTCAATCATATAAGCACCAAGAGGGAAAACAGGCAGAGTTAGGCTATGGTTTACAAGCATTGAAATGTTCTTTTGGATCATGCACAATTCACCTCATGGATTTCATTAAAAAATTCCAGAAAACCCAAAATAAATCATCAGAAAGCTGCTATCTTTAATATGACAATATCAATGACCTGGAGGACTGAAGTAATTGCAAATATCTGGGTCAAAGTTAGGAAATCACAGAAGTTTCAAGAAAAACCAAAAGAAATTATCAGATAGATGCTAGCTTTGAGATGGAAACATCTATGACTTGCAGGAACGAAATAGTTGAAATGTCTGTCTTGAAGTTAGGAAAGCATAGCCCATCAAAAAAAAAAAAAGTTAGGAAATCATAGAAATTTCAAGAAATCCCAAAAGGAATCATCAGAGAGATATTTGCTTTAAGACTACAATATCAATGACTTGTAGGATTGAGCAAAGAACTGTGATGAAGTTAGGAAATCATAGAAATTTCAATAAAACCCAAAAGAAATCATCAGAGAGATACTAGCTTTAAGACGGCAATGTTAATGACTTTATAGGGCCGAAGTAATTGCCAATATGTGTCAAAGTTAGGAAATCGTAGAAATTTCAAGAAAACCCGAGAAAGATACTAGATGTAAGATAAGAATGTCGATTACTCATAGCATTAAAGGAATTCAAGAAACCAACACATCTGTGGAACTTCATTGACCTCCAATTGGAAAATCAAGAACTCATCAAAGGACAAAAAGAAGGGAATAAAAGAAACTAGGAGACAGAAACACAACAAGCTAAATTTTAACAGATAATTACGGTCACCCTTATCCAGAACAACTCTAATGTCGGTCGGATTCTTGCAGCAAAGGAGAGAGGAACTTCTTGAAAGAAAACCTAAATGAATTCTTCTAGAATAAAACCGTAGAGATCTTACATGATTCGGTGCCGGCTGCGGTTCTGGAGGAAGAGAGATCGGGGCGGTTCCAAGCGATGGGGACGAGAGCGTTGGCTGGCCAAGAACGGAGTTCTCGAGGCCGATAAAAACCACCAGAGAAGAGATGACACATTCGCCGCCAGAACGGAGAAGAGGAGACGCCTTCCTGGATCAAAGGCGCCGGAGAAATAAACGACGCTTTCGTCGTCCGATTCGTCCACGGGAAAAGGCGAAGGATGGGAGTGCACTAAAGTCGGTGACGCAGCGGACGATAATGAGGGGCGGGGATATTTATAGGGGGCCGAGGCGGTTTGCAGTTTGAAGTTAACCAGAACAATAGGTTGAACCCGGTTTTAAAAACTTCAATTGAACCAACTTGTAACGGGGTCGGGTCGCGTCGCTGCATGATCCGGTTCAGCATAAACCTTCGGTTGGGCCACCAGCGTTCCTCATTTATTTTTAATCTACCACAGTTTTTTAGTTCATTTCCAGATTTGCAGAAAACTAAACCGTTGGTCCAGGCCTGATTATCTGGACCCAATTATGACGAGCTCAATTCAGATTAATAACTGATGACCTAATCCAAAGCTTACCACATCTAAACCCAATATGATCCAATGCATGATTGGATCAAGATAATTGGAGAAAACAAAAAAGCTTGGACATTGGAAAGAGATAAATCTATAAAAAATATCTTTATCCTTTTTTTTTTGTCTTTTACTTATGCATTTTTGGATGGCAAAAAATATTATCCAAGAGTATCTCCTTTGTTTGCTTTTTTTTTTTTCGAAGAAAATACATAATATATGAGAAGAAAAGTGGCACGATGAAGGATTCGCAGTGCTAGAAAATGGAGTCTAACGTGCAAGTTTTATACAAATAATTTTTTATGGATAAGTAGATCATATGTCTAATCAAGTAATTTTTTATGAAAATCAGTTTAAGTTATTTGCTAAATTTTCATATGCCAGCGTGAAGGATGAGGCGTCAAAGAAGCAGAAGTTCGAGCCATGAAAAAAGTTTCGAAACTCATTATGCCTCATTTTTGGACCCCCCCCCCCCCCCCCCCCACACACACACATTAATCCATCTCATCAAATGCATATATTATCTACAAAAAATTTTGGCCCTCTTCAAATGATGGAATACATTATACTTGATAAGTAATGCTTTGACATTAAAGTGAAAAAGGAGCACCTAATGAATAAGCTAGATGGTAGTAATCAAGGGATCCAAGGAAAAGGCAGGCAAGAAAACATGGAGATTTCACAAATCATCTTCTAACAGGAATGCATAATCGATAATCCTCATTTTTTTGAGGGGGATCTAAATGGTTCTTTTTTTCAAATGGAAACATTTTTTCCTCTTCCACATTTATCCTCCTCAAAGTAACTTGATTCAATGGTTTTGCTATTGTGTGTTTACAAATATTTCTTATAGAATCTATGAGATGGATCCTAGCCATTCCTTATTAAAAAGTATAATGGAAATAAAAGTGGCAACCAGATGCATTCCCTTTTCTTCTTATTTTTTAATCGATAGATCCAGCTTGTCCACTCCATCTCCCTTTTCCCTCCTCTAGGACTGAAAATGGGCTGGCTGAGCCCCATTCCTACTCAAGCACGGTCTTTCTTTTGGTTTGGGCTTCGAGTCGGACTTGGTCCAAAAATCTTTGCAGAATCCATGCCCGAGCCCATCACCCTGGCCCTCACCGTTGCTGTGTTGCCCACCACCCTTGCATTGTTGCCCCAATCAATCTAAAATCCTCTCCCATGAGCCCCTTCTACCAGCTCAACTACTCCCAGTATTGGCACATCATCGTCTCCCTCTCTCCCTACCACAGGGGTGAGTTTGGACACATTTGCTGGCTATTATTGCCTTCCCATTGGCCAGAAGATTGTCGTCAAGATCACATCTGATGTTGCCTTCCTATTGGCTAGGAATTAAGCAATGGAAGGAGTACGGTGGTCGAGGCTTGGTTGTGGAGGTGAATGGACAAAAGAACAACACGATGGTGGTCGTGTGATCAGAGGTGGATGCCGGTCATGTTGTTAGTCCTGGAGTAAGGAGAAAGGAAATCAATTAAGACCCTTCCGTTTTGCCTAAATTACTATACTTGCCACTCATGTTTGGATTATTTATCGGCTATAATTGGTGACATAAGAAACATCACAGACTATTCATTATACAGTAAATAACATAGCAACATACAAAATTTCGTCTCATACAGATTTTAGAATCTCCGTAAAACATCAATCATTCAAAATCATTATCTTTTTGCTAAAATGAAAAATAATGACCGTACAATATTATTTTAGATTTGGCATAGCCCATTTGCATCAGATAACATAGTCGAGACCGGCATAATAGTAGCAATATTCTAAAAGATCCTTATTTGCTATAAGACAAGCATTGCAAGCATCAGCCTGCACAAAGGTCTAGATGGTGTATATACCAGTAGAAGAAAATAGGGATGGCAATTTACGCGATCTCATTAGGTATCCAATCCTAACAGGATAGGTTTTACCTGACCCATTTAGAGTCGGGGCAAGGATAGGCATTTAAAATAAACTATATAATGAGCTTGGGATAGAGGCGAGTAAACCTAACCTTGTATGTACTAATATATTTTTATTATTTCTTTGCTTTTCTTAGCTGAAGGTATATTTGATTTTTCTAATGAACGATACTTTTGTTTGTTGCCTGCATTATAGTTGAACATTTGGTTCGTGATCTATGTCTCAGACTTTTAGTTCATCTAATATTAGATTGGGTACTGAGATTTGAACCTTCTTTTATTTATTTGATTTGTATGCTGGAAAAGATGGATATTTTGCAGTTGAACCTCCCCAACCATCCCAACCCGCTCGATCTAACTTTAGGTAGGGCGGGGCAGGCTTGGGTTGTTGCCTCAGACCACCTCGAGGCGAGCACCGGTCGGGAACAAACAGGTATAAGGTTCCCCATCATGAGGTAGGTGTTGGTAATGGCATTACCTTGGCCATATCTGTCGCATTGCCCTCCCTGGAAGGAAAATCCTATGAGCCTCCCTTGGGCTTCTACTAGGACATTTGGCGTTCACACTAGTCAATGGGCCACGTGGTTGATTTGCAGCTTACGTCAGTCCTTTTGTCCATGTGAGCAGCAAGCCTTTGCAGGGAATCCATCGCTGCAAAAGTGGACTGTGGATCCTTTTCTAACAAAAATAAAATAAAATAAAATAAAAAGAAGCAAAAAAAGGGCCCTTGAAACAAATATTTATCCATGTTATCTTTAGACAGATGAGCCCCTAACCATTCGATGAGGTCTTGTACCTTCCAATCCCCTATTACACTGGCATCTCATTTTCTGACAATGCAGGTACAACTTGTATAAAATGTACATTACCGTCCACATAAAAAAAAATAAAAACATAAGTGCGTACAAAATAGTATCCTAGTCACAAAATAAAGTACAAACTTGCTTGATAGAAGATCAATGAAACTGCAAAATAGTTGTGGAATTTAGATTTTAATCCAATCAATTTGCATTTCCAATACATGGTTATTTTTCAGTTTTAATCAAAGTTTGCAGGCAGAGAATCTTTTGATCATCAGAGGTTGCATCATCTCATCTCTATGATTCCAATATTGATGTCCCCACGAACCAAATACAGTTTGGGGAATTGGATTTTTGTTATTGTATATTGAGACTGCTTCAACAATCCAATCTCCTATCTCTAGCTTGGTCAGGGTTGATGCAGGTCACCTCACTCGGATTGGGGTAGGGAGGAACCGGGAATTGATTGAACATTGGCAGCAGTACTCTGGGAAATCACCAATCAGCAACGCCAGAACTAACTTTTGCTGTCATCACAATGGCCCACTCGTATTAAATACATGCCCTTAAATTTCAAATAAAGCACACCAAGTTCAACGCTTCCTCATCAACGCTATTTCAGAATTCACTTGTAGTGACTTGGGTTTGGTAAGACAATCCAGATGCAATGTTTGAACAATAAAATCATCACTCGGCCCTTTAGAGAGAGGAAGATTTCTCAGTGATAATTCTTGCCCAAATAGATTCATTCCATGACAGCGTCTCATTTGAACCAAAGCCACCAGAAACCAAATAGATACCATGTTACTGCTATATTCTTCCACTCAGGAAATAATCACATTGGCAAGCAAACAAGGAAGCAATCCCCACTCAAGCAACAGTCACATTGCAAACCAAACAAAGGAAGCAAGACCTTGAAATGAGTAATTGTACAGAAACCACAGCACCCACACAGCATGTGCAGTGTCGGCTATGGAAAATTTAGTGGTTGCGATGGCTCTGAATTGAAGGTGAAGAAGGGTCGGGAACAAGCAAGGTTCAGAGCACTTAACATCATATAAAATTTTGCCTCCCAACGGCAACACTACATTTCCAAACATAAAACCATCAAGATACCAAATACAACTCTCTCTCCCTTTTCTCTCTCTCACGAACTCGAAGATATAGTAAAAGGATACTTTTTTACAACACACAGAAGCACAAAATATTTTAAGCTACATCAATTTCACAGAAAAAAATTAAAAATAAAATCAAATAAATGATTCTATTTTCCACGATTGAGCATCTCCTTGTACCTGAGGATGGAATCGAGGCGCTGAAGCTGGAGCTGCTGCTTGAACCGATTAATGAAGGCGTCTGCCCTGGCGTCCACCTCCTCCTCCTCCTCCTCCACCACAAGCGCTGCTCGGACGCGGCTCCTCGCGGCCGCCGGCCGCCGCACGATCTCCGCCTCCTCGAAGTGAGCGAAAGCGGAATTCTCGCTCGCCGACTTTTTCATCCGCCCCGCCAGCTTCTTCTCCTTCTCCTCCCCCGGCTTCTCCTGCGAGTCCGACTGGCACCGGCTGAAGTGGTCCTGCTGTTGCTTCCCGCCTGTGAAAGCATCGGGTGCCTCCGTCGTCTCCGATTTGGGGGAGGGAGGGGAGAGAGTGGCGGCGGCGTCGAGGGTGAAATCGCCGGATCGGAAGCGGTAGAGGCCGATGGAGCGGAGGCGTTCGAGGACGGCGGAGGGGCCGCGGGATATGGGACGGAGGTGGTCGTCGTCGTCGCGGTGGCGGTGGGAGCGAAGGGTCTTGGAGGTGAGGGCGATGGTGCCGATGACGAGATTGAGGAGCACGAAGAGGACGGTGGGGGAGAGCCAGTCGCGTACGGAGGACCACATCGACGGCCACGATTCTTCCATCATCATTGCTTCGAATCGGAGCACCGAAGAGGAGATGTTAGCGGGCTGGGTAGATGAGGAGGAGAAAACTGGTGGCTCATTTATAATATGTGGTGCAATGATGGGGGGGCACGTGGCTAAGCGCATATGGCTTCCGTGGGGTTGCGGACGAAAGGGGAAGGAAAGGTGCCGGTGAGATGGGGGGAGGAGGAGGAGGAGGAGGCTCTGTTAACTTTTTCCGAAGTCTATGTTTGGCGGGTCCAATACCGCGTGGTTTAAGCAAGATTGCCAAGCTTGGCGGCGCCGGATATTACAGATGCCACAACACCCAGCGATGGAATTAGTCTTATTTTTCTATTTCCATTATTGCATTTATTTATTCTAATGCTCGGCCTGAACCTCAATGCTCATACATGATTTTTTTTTTTTAAATAAAAACATATCTAAATTTATTCTTTTTTTTTTTGTTTCAAATGAAAATATAAGTGACAAAGTGAAGAATAAAATTGTTGTTGCTTCCTCTTGCTCATGAATAGGACTGGTCTGTACAAATTTTATATTCAAAAAATAAGATTAAAAAAAAAAAGAATTCCCTCGTATCAATACCAATTTCATTGTCTCATGTTTTTATAAGCTTATGGTGCTGGCCTCTCTTGATTTATCGATATCTTAATTTGATTTATGTACATACAGGAAGGCACTTAATTTCTTGGATATTCCCTTTAAATTGAAGAAACAAAAATAAAGTTCTTCATGATGGTTATAATTGGCGGAATTGTACATGAGCGGCTCAAGTAATTGAGGTTTTTATTATATTTATTTTCTAGCTTGTTCTCAAACTTTAAATTTAATAATTTTATATTGGACTTGATCCTGGAAGCTACCTCAACCGTGGAAAAGTCAAAACCGTGCTGGTGGAAACCAAAAGTCCATGATAGAACAAAAATATGTCAATTCATGTTACAGTGTGGTATAAAACTAATACAGTAACACTTTTGTCATATGTTCTAATTTCCACTGGTGTTTCCATGCTAAATGACTCGTAGAAACCAATGAAATTGGCCGACATGAAAGAAGATAACAAGTATGCACCAGGAAGGGGTGAAAAAAATGGATACGATATGCATTTCAAAGTGAACGATCGTATTAGTGAAATTTGCATCTAAATTTAAGTATCCTTTTTAACCGAAAGGAGATGGTGTATTCTCAGTGGGGAAGAATCTGCCACGTACGGAGGATATACACATCAACGGCCGCATTCTTACATCATCAACACTGCAAATCGGAATTTGGAGGGACCGGAGATGGGAAGTTGGTGAGGAGGAGGAGACTAGGGGCTAACTTGAATATTTGTAGCGTGATAAAGGACGCCACGCGGCTAAAAGCATGGGGCGCACATGGGGGATAAGGACGAAAGAGGAAGGAATGGTGCGGTTGAGACGATGAGGAGGCTCTGTTAACTTTTTCTGGGAGTAGTTTCTGTTTGGTATTTGACGCATGGACTTCTTCGGCCGCGGGCCCCAATACCGTGTGGTTTCTGAGAGAGCGGAAAAGCGCCGGATATGACTCATATTAGTCTTATTTTCTATTTTCCCTATTAGAGTATAATTATATTTATGTACTCTGGTCCTTGGCCTGAGCCTAATACTTGTACATGAATTTTCAATAAAAGAATATCTAAATTCATTCCTATTTGTTTAAAATAAATATAATAATGACAGAGGAGAATAATATCACTATTGCTTTCTCTTGCTCTGGAATAATATTGGTCTATATAAATCTCATATTCAAGAAATAAGATTTTAGAAAAAAAAAAAAAAAGGGAATTCCTTCGCATCAATGTGATCAATTGAATTTCTGCACTTATAGGGAGGTACTTGGTTATTTCTTGGCTATTCCCTTTACGCTGAAGAAACAGAAATAAAGTTCTCTTTCATGACCATATATAATTGTGGAATTGTACATGAGCTGCTCTAGTAGTTAAGTTTTTTAATAGATTTATTTTCTAGTTTGATCCCAAATTCCAAAATCTAATACTTTAAGTTGGACTTGACCCTTGCAGCTAACAGGAACCTAGAAGAGTCAAATTGAACCACGGGAAACCAACAAATTAGTAACAGAATCAATTCATGTTACAGCAGCTGGTATGAATCCAATACAGTAATACTTTTGTCATATGTTCTCATTTTTCTCTGGTGTTTAATGACTGGAGGACAGCACAGTGTGCGCCAGGATGGAGGGATGTGAAGAAAAGGATATAAGGTATGCATTTCGAAGGGAGTGTACAAGTTGGTCAAATTTGGTGTGACGAGGCCATGGAGAGGCGTGAACAAATGGATATAAGGTAGCATTTCAAAGGGAGTGAACAACTTGGTCAAATTTGGTGTGACGAGGTGAGGGAAGCAAACAGAGAAGCCAAGCATTTTTCTCTTCCGCGAAGATGGGACGGCCGATCATTGTCGTTGGGCTGTCGGCCTCCACCGAGGGTCTGAAATCTCTTGCCCTGGAAAATCTAGGAAATACCAGGTGGTCCAACATCAAGGTCCTCGTCTCATATAACTCCCACGCACAGGCATGGATGGAGTGTTAGCCTGTGGTGTGTTAGAAATGTGCCACTAGGGGAAGACTCAAAAAGATAATCTTATGTAGATTCCTATCTGATAAAGTTTATTTATGTTGTAGTAGGTGCTCAACCTAGGAATTTTCTTGCTACCCCAATTAGACAGGATGTAAGTTGTTGTCTTACCATTAATCTAATCATAACCATCCATACAACATAAAATAATAAAAAAAATAAACTAATATGAGAGCAGAAGAGTGATTCTGATGAATCAGTATTAGCATTAAAAAATCAAGACTTGCTTTCATTTAAAAGGACAAAAGGGCTTGAAGACTAACATAGCATATATTATTTGAGGTGCGTTTGTGGTGCGTCCTTTCCTTTTATTTCATCTTAATTATTTTCTTGCAGGTACTTTAGTGCTCAAAAGATGGTTGTTTCCTTTGTCTTTTCTTTTCTCTAGTTTTTTCCTCACAGACACATTAGTGCTCAAATGATTCAACTCTTCATGTGCCAACTTGGAGAATCTGAATTACCATTTTATGCACCAAATTGAAAAGGGCAACTCAATCTCCTGCCAAAAAGCCTCAAAATCTTAACTTTCTGCTAATATTTGCATCCAAGTAATAGCAAAATTTTTAAAAAAAATCAATCAGCGTTGACAGAGATCCATGCAGTAGAAAGTAATAGTAAAAAAAATCAATCAATGTTGACAAAGATTTCTACCCAAGTAATAATTAAAAAATCATTTAGATTGTATCTTCTGTGCTAAAGAATAATTTTTCTTTTTTTGCGGTATCAACTATTGGATCAGATAATATCCACTTCGAGATGTATGCAAGCAAATGATGATAGATATTATAATACTTTGAAATTCATGCAAAATATGATCCAATAATTGAGATCGTCAGAAAAGATCAATCATTCTTTGCTTGAGCCATGTCCGGAGTCCCATAAAACAAAAGTAGAGCTCTCCCATCTGGGTAATTATTTAGCTACACCTGATTAGTTTGTCATGTGTTTGTTCCACCTACAATAGTGTACAATTTGGTGCATCCTGTCTGGGGATTATATATTATTTTCCTCTATCATGCACATCCACTCATTATTTTATGATCGGACAAGCAATGAGGAAAACCAACCACGCGGCTCCATTGGTAAAATGTTGATTGAGACGATTAATAAAATTGCAACCTTGTCGACTATTGGTGAAGTTATATTCTTTATCATCCCACATCCGGCGTTCCAAAGGAAGGTCACGGTTGGTCTCTTGGCTTTGTTTGTTTGATCTGAATAAATTATTATCCGTCCAGCTGGACACCATTAGGACTCATGAATTAGGTGAGTTGTCTTTCAAAGTCATGGATTGGATCCAGTGTTGATCCTTTTGACATGCTAAGGAGAGAATAATCAGGGAAAAAGATTGGACGCAATCTTGCTCAAAAAAATTAAAAAGTTTCGATGTGATCATCTCACCAATTATTTATAATTCTTGTCTAGATCTTTGTTGCCTTTGAATGGCTTAAATGCTATGTCTCTTGATAATTTAACCAAGTTTAACAGCTGACTGCCATGCTTGATTTATAAAATGCAGATGTAAGGTGGTTGAAAGATGATATGGAAATAATAAAAAGCACTGCTATATCCATGTGGGTCATGTGGATGCACAAACTTTCTGTTACAAAGATTTGCATCCAAGAAATAGCAAAATAATAAAAAAAAATCAGCATTAGGATTTATGAAATAATGAATGAAGAGATGAGAGAGGGAGGTAAAGAATTCGATTACCTGGTCGCCATAGGCATTGAGGTTTCAGGGCTTTTTAATGCATAACTAGTTTGTATTTACCTCAATTTAAAAATATTTTATCTCAAGTTTAAACTATTTGGAATGTTGGGAATCTCCCCCAGCAGCTAACTAGTTTATATTTAGATCAACTCTATTATGTATCAACCATATTGAAACATTGAAACATAGATGTTGCAGATAAGTTCCTAATCAAACCAATAAAGTAATTCGTGTTTGAAAATGTGAATTATTATTTTGATATCCTCTAATAATATTGTAGTTTTATGGTATTATATAAACCTGCATAATTAGGATGTAGGTTTACATTAAAAGCACAGTTGAAATATCAATTTTGTATTTGTATTTGAGGCTCACCATTCCTATGTACATAAAAAATTTTGCTCTTTATCACCGTTCACCAATGTAGAATGATTATATATGGAGACATTAGTGTATCCATCAAGGTTTTTAATTTTATTCTTCTACAAAATTTAATAAAATTTGAGAATCTGTTTGGATGATCTTGTGCAATTCAATGGGATTCATAAGAACATATGCTAGGCAAGATCTATTTTACGG
This sequence comes from Elaeis guineensis, assembly GCF_000442705.2. Taxonomy (NCBI): domain Eukaryota; kingdom Viridiplantae; phylum Streptophyta; class Magnoliopsida; order Arecales; family Arecaceae; genus Elaeis; species Elaeis guineensis. The sequence continues at coordinate 123,277,510 of NC_025994.2, read as the reverse complement.
TATTCACAAGAAGTGTTTTAGAGTAGACTGGCCCGAATACCATAGATAGAATAAAATAATCTCACTAGGTCTTTTTTTGACTCTATGTGAATGGATTGGAAGAGGTTCAATTGACAAAGGTCGTGCTGGCCTCACATTCTATAATATCAAATATAATCAGTGCATATTATTATGGGCTGAGCTTGATTTCTGCAGGATTTTTAATGTAATCCTATGGAAATATCCAAACAAGCCCTTAACTATTAGATGTTGAAACCGAATCTCTATAATAGCAACTAATCTCAATTTTTGTATAATGATCCATATTCCAATATCTCAGCTCGTATATATTGTCCAAGATTTTGGGATATCTCAAACCATTTCAAAAATTTTCCAACATCCTGTTTGTTTTGAGATAAATCTTAACATGGGCTAGGTATCAATATTTATTTAGATAGTGGTGTAGGCAAACCAGGAGGGATAGATGCATTCACCTGGTTCCTAAAATAACTTGAGGGGAGTTGTAGCTGGTGATGGTCAGTTCAGTAGAAAAGCAGCCCATTTAGAGTGGTCCAGAGACATTGCGGCTGCCTCGATAGTCCACTAAACCTAAAAGCTTGGCCCCTGGGCAATTGGGCTGGGGCTTCTTCGCAGCTCAAGCCCATTCCTTGTTGAGCCCATCATTTGTCCATGCGCCATTGAATTGCCGTATAAACATTAGTGACATAAATTTGCTCAAAAAGACATTAATGTGATAAAACCATGGGTGCAATTCTGACCACTTAATTAAAAAAAAATCCCCCTGATCTGATCCAAGCTATAGTTCATGTTGATGTGCTGTAGGATTTTCAATGGGGTTGGGTTGGGATTCGCAAACGTCAATCTTTTTTTTTTTTTTTTCCAAGTCAGGTTCGCTCAGGTTAAACCTTGGTAAACCTGATCCAGTTCTAACTTGCTTTTCTCTCAACCCAATCCCTATCCAATCTAACTCTAAAACATTGCCCTTCCAAATCAACCCAAGTTGATGGTAACCCATAGTCTTAAGAACGCGTCTTTCCACCTAACCAGTTGGTTGGGTTGATCTCATCCCACTCTGCTTGTGGACTCGAGAGGCAAAGGAGAGCCCCCAAGTAAAGGCAATGCCATGATGGCTCCTGGTGTGGAGGCAAGCTCTCCTAACGCATGACGCGTACATGAGATACCCATGATGATCGAACGACAGGCTTTTGAACTTTATGGTGGCAGCAAGTGGGCTGAGTTCCATGATTCACAAGTAATGAGATGTCATTGTCTTTTGTAATTAGTTTTTATATGTGATGCAGGCGAGCTTCTGGTGAAAGCCGAGGAACCAAAATGTCACCAGCTTTTATTATTATTATTATTATTATTATTATTTTGGTGGGCACAAAGTCTCCTATTCTTGTCCACTATGTTATCTGTAGGATAAAGATATGGCAAACAGAACATCCAAACTGAAGAGACTCACCAACGACGAGGCATAAAATTTCTATATTATCATTGCCTTCTACTCATGGAATATGAACGGTGCTCGCATACCTAGCGTGAATGCAGTGTGTTACTACTTGACATGTTCGCATTTGCCACCTATTTTTTTCTTCGAGTAAACACAACGACACTTGAGGGTGATGGTGGAAAACCCTCCGATGTCTAAATATACAACAATTTTGGCAGACAGAGGCTTAAGAGAAAGTAACAACAGCATAAATGTGACGGCAAGCATACTCAAAGATCCCCCAGATATAGATCATACAAGATGAGGGTTGATGTTCGTTACCGGAAGAGGTAAACGTGTACTTTAATTGCTTGATAATCGCCTGCATGTTATGTGCATCGTTGATCTTAATTGCACTGGATGGACATTCATAAGCCCGGCTACAACGGCCATCCGTTGGATGAGTTTGATGGCCTTTAGAGGTCCTATGGTGAGCTTCCATTGATTGGTTAGTTTACATCAATAATGATAAGATTTGAAGGCGTCTTGCACAAAATTGAATCAAATTCCACCTGCAACAAAAAAAAAAAAAAAAGAAGCTGTAGCTTGCCAAGAGGATTTGCTGAGTTTGCATATGCAAATGAGTGAGTCAAAAGGGAAACAAGGTTGTGCAAGTTTTGCTTTTTGCTTGTTCGAAAGTTTCTTTTCTTTTAAGCGTTCCATGACAAGTAAATATAGCAACTTGAACCAACTCCCTGAGAGCAAAGACAAATTTTGGAGAGGGAAAAAAAAAAAGAGAGAGGGATATAGAAGGCTTGCTTTTGACCCACATGAACTTGGACCCATCCTAAAAAAAAAAAACAGAAAACCAGAAAAGAAACCTCATGTTGACTAGTTGGTCCTGGATGGTAGTACATGAATCACCTTTACCACATCTGAAGGAGCCTTACCACATGTTATCTATTTTCTTGTTAGAATGAGATTGCAAATTACATTTAAGCCACCAAAGGGGTGCGCATAAAAAAATGAGCTACAAATCTTGGTAAAAATGCTACGCGGGACGGCCCCCCTTCGCTCCATTTTTTTATTACCAAAAAAAAAAGAAAAAGGTGTAGCTAATTTTATTCTTCCAATTATTTAATTAACTAATGATTATTTAATCGTCTAGATTAAATATTTACATGGTGAGTTTGTTAACAAAAAGGAAGAGAAATTATCAATAACATTTTCTGGTTGCTAGGCAGGAGGTGCTTTCACTAGAACAAGCCCCATCATGAATGATAAAACCAATAACACAAACTAACTAAAATTACTAAAGAAATCAAAACCATAACTGATACCAAATATAGAATCTAATTTCCTGAGAAAATCCAATTAATTATGAATCCAAGCCAAACTCATAAGCTTAAATAATAGAACATGGATTTACGCTCTTGTTTTGAGCGTTGGGACATGACATATCCGAGTTGGCATTAAAGTGTGCGCTGGTACATCGATGATGAATTATTATTTTCCAATCAGGAAGCGAAGAGAGCGTGCATCCATCCACGAATATCAAACACGTTGGAACTTTTTTTCCCAACTGATTTCGTGTCCCAATCCAACAACTAAATCACCGTAATTAACATCTATCCCCTCTTAATTGCCCGTTTAATGAAATAAAGAGACAAAGAACTCCATCACTCACCCTTGGATTCCAATCAAACGGACAGATCTCGGACTATGTAATAAATTTCTGACCACTCCCTCTCCAACGCCGGTAACCACCGGTAAATTTAAATTCCGATTAAAGATCGCAAACTATCCTTCTTCTTCTCACTTTCCCTACCGGTACAAGTACAAGTGAGACAGCGAGCGGTTGCCTTACTCCTTGCCGCTTATCTTCTCCAGTTCTCCGTTCTCCCCCTACTTCTCCTCCTCCTTCCCCACGAAAGCCATGGGGGACCGGCCCTACCCCTCCTCCAACCGTAACGCTAACGGTGCTCGGACTCTCAACGGCGGCGGAGCCACCACCAATGGCGGATCCGGCGGTCCCCCTCCCTTCCCGCCCGCGAAGGCCCAGCAGTATAGCGCCACCCGCCAGCTCTACCGCCCCCTCCCTCCTCAGCCCCCCGCCACCGAGGGCGCCGCCGAGGGTGCTGCTGCGCCTGCTGCCTCTGGCTGACCCTTCTCCTGATCGCCCTCATCTTCCTCGCCGCCATTGCCGCCGGCATCTTCTACGTCCTCTACCACCCCCAGCGCCCCAGCTTCTCCGTCGAATCCCTCCGCCTCTCCGCCCTCAACATCACCTCCTCCAATCTTCTTACCTCCCGCATCGACCTCACCGTCTCCGCCAGGAACCCCAACCGGAAGGTCGTCTTCCTGTACGACGATGTCGCCATCTCCGCCTACTCCAACGGGGTGGGCATCGGAGAAGGCTCGTTCCCGGCGTTCGTCCAAGCCACCGAGAACACCACTGTCCTTAAAGCCACGGTATCGAGCTCGCGGCGGAGCCTGGAGCCAGGAGAGGCGGAGGATCTGACGAAGAGGAAGAAATTCTCGCTGGAGATCGATCTGGAGACGAAGGCCGGGGTCAAGATCGGGGGTTTCAAGTCTAAGCGGATCGGAATTAGGGTGTTGTGTGAAGGAATCGAGGGCCGCGTCGCCAAGGGGAACCCGGCGGCCGCCGCCACTTCGCCGGCCAACGCCCGGTGCCAGGTGAAGCTTCGGATCAAAATCTGGAACTGGACGTTCTAGGGAAAATAATTCTATCAATGAATTTAAATCATAAAAAAGTAAAAAAAAAAAAACAAGTACAGTAGACGACTTAGTTTTTTAACAGGTCTCTTTTTGTCTTTTTTATTTTTGTGGAATATATTTCCTTTTTCTTTCTTTCAGACTTTAGATGAGTTGTTGCTTGTTGTGCATCGAATAATTTATGTTGTTTTATTCTCCTTCACTGAATTGTTATTTTCTATATGATAATTTACTGTAATTTTGGAGCTGAATCAGATCTGCATCTTTATTAGTGTGTTCTATTCATCACCAAGTATAGATTAGTGGAAGGAATTGTGCGGTGGGCACCGCCATGGACATGGTGATGGGGAAGTGTCGGTGGATCAACCAGACAATGGTCTTGGTGCTTTCCACGCGTTTTCGTCTCCACGTTAGGGGTTCTTTTTGTTTCAACGTTATTGACTCTGGATGATTGTGCTGATGTACTTGATGCAAGATATTTAATTTATTTTTATAAACATTATTCTCATATTTTGACCATGTATGTTAATTTTAAGAGGTGCATGGAAATATGATTGCAGTAATAATGATGAAAAAATTGAAATCTTATACAACGATGAAGAACAAAAAAAATATGATGAGATGCATATCATGATATCTTGGTGACGAGAGGAGGACGGCATTAGCTAAAGTTAAAATGAGATTTTTTTATATTTTTATTGGTTAGATTGCAGATGCATGTGGTTAGATGCATACGGTGTCTTGATGACGATAGAAAGATGACATTAACTGAAACCAAGAGTAATTTTTTCGTATTTTTATTGATTAGATTGGAGATGCGATAGCATTTAATTTAAGAAGCAAACCAACTTTAATGCTCATCAGGTCAGATATAATATTATTGTTTGATGTTGCATCATGATCTATATGAATTGCTGATCATCTGTGTGTGCATTGGAAGAAATTATATGCTCTGCATTATATATGGATGTATTACATCAATCATGTATCACCCTGTTCTTAGTTTAGATTGCTGTCCCATAGATTTTGTCTTGGTTTATTATTGTGGTATATCATGGTATAATTTTTTTGACCGTACCTTTTTTAGGATTCGGTTCTTTTCTTTCAATAGAACATGTTTGAGTGTGGAAAATGAGGGATGTTACGTGCGGTCCCTTGATTGGCTAACTGATGCGTCTCTTTCCAGTCTGGCTCAGTGGGCACCCAAGTCATGGGAGCAATTTTTTTCTTTTTTTCCACAAAGAAATGGGCAGTACAGATTCTTATTGAATGCAACATGGTTTAATTACTGTGAAGGCGACTTGCTTATGCTAGCAGGTCCACTGCGCGAGGAAAGGACGAAGGAGGAATCTGTGGGGACCGGCCGGAAACCTTATCCAAAAGTTCCTTTTCTTTTCTTAATCTAAATAATTCTTTGAAACACATCAGTGGTAGGGAAGACTTAATTAATTAAAGGAGGCTTTTTTAGTGCTGAATGACGTTCACTTGCGACTAGCCACTTGTGAATCAAAATATTCGTGCTTCCTTGTGCTATGGAGGTCGCTAGTTAACCGATTCATACGAACTCAGATTAATTGGATAAAAAAATATTCGTTGATGCACAATGCCGAACGCAAAATTTGAAGCTTGCCGATTATGGGTTATCAGTTTGTTGGGACGGGCAGTCTGGGTGGGTGGAATCTGTTTTTATATGTGGTTTTGGTAAAGCAGTTTTAGTTGACCTTTCCAGATTTGCTGGTGTAACTATCTTACTCTTAATTTAAAGTTGTTAGTGAGATGGTTTAGTTAAAGCCACTTTTTTTTTTCTATTCTAACTGTTGCTTTTTATGAGATGGTTGATTCTAGAAATTTAGACTTCGTGATATATTTTAGTTGTATGGAGAAAGCATGTAAAATGCCATCATGTGTGTTTTATCATCGATCGATTTAAGAGTCCAATCCAAAAACCAACCTTCTGTAAATATAATGGCATACAACTATGCTTCAATTTTATTACCTTTCAAATTATCTCTTGGACTGTGCACGAGTGTTGAACTTTTTTCACCTCTACCCGCACCAAGGGACTTCAATGGATCACCTCCCAGGTGCATCACAAGTCTGATAATTGGAAGCAAGCAACTGAGAAACATTTAATGTCATCTTTATTGTAATCGTTTCCAATCAATAGTTGCAACTACTGGTTCTGCCAAAAAGAATACTCGCAACTACTGAAAGACAGCCTATGCATGCTTATGCTAGTGGAGGAGAAGAACGCTTTTCATTGAGGAAGGGCAACTTTGGAAGGCCTCAAGAACAAACAAACGTCCGAATAATGGATCTGATGGTGTTTTTCTATGTAGCTTCTTGACATCACAAATCACTTTAAAAGTTTGAATTAAAATATACAGTGGTATACGTATGTATTTATTGTGATTGCATGTTACTTTAGTTTTTTCTCCTCAAATGAGAAGATAGTGTTGATTGATAAAATATATTACGATGGCCTACATTTATTTAGTTTGTTTTTGGTTTATTTAGCCGGTGCTAGATAAAACTTGTCGAGTGGATTCTATTCTTCTTCGTCCCCAACGCATGGGTTCCTCAAATTCCGTGCGGCATTCCATTATTATCTACAGCCTTAGTGCCCACAAAGTACTGACTCGTGTGTCATAACGGATAACGAGGACACCGTTGCACGTGCGGCCACGAGGCCAGCGATTTTCGCTATGACGTGGATCGTACGGATTTCATGTGAGGCCCGGAAAAGATCCCACGTGCGATTCGAAGCAGCAGGCCAACGGGAAGCTATCCATGGTCGTACCTTTAAAAGAAAAAAAAAAGGTAATCCATAATAGGAGTTTATTAATACCAAAGCCAGCAATCACAATGGCGGATACAAAACCGATGAGAACCAGATATTCACAGATAAGTCTGCTATCAGAAAACAGAGACAAAGTAGTAAAGTAATATGTACATACGGGCTGCAACATAAGAGGGCACATATTATATAGGAGATATAATCCCACGAGGATTCCGGACTAAGCCAAATTAGCCGACTAACCGGCCAACTGATATATGTAGTAAATCCGCCACATGTGTAGTCAAAGACAGCTGAATCAGTGATGAACCTAAAATTATGTAAGTGATATGTGTAGAAGGCCAGATGTATAGTCCAGAGAATGGCAAGAGAACCCCGGATCATATGAGTGGCGAACCTGTACCCAGAGAGCTGAAGAGTAGCCAAAGTTTCCATAAGCTTGACAGTACAAGTCAACTGGAGAAAATAGGATGGTGATATATATGAACAGAAGCTTCCATCTTGCAGATAGTGTAAACAGTGAAGAAGCACAGAGCAGGCTGAACAAACATAAAGTCTCCATAGTCCCTGTAGCAATGACTATAGGAAGGATTGAACAGGAAGAACAGGAGATCCAGCTTCATGCATATGGAACCCATACAAGACAGAACGAAGAACCCAAGAACACATGATAAGAGAGAAATGATGATAAAAACCTGACATAAAGCATAATATAGCCACCCAAAACAAGAAAAGCCATAGAGTACTCCCAAGTCGTCATCATCTGTTCCTGAGAATACCCAATAAAGTACTACATCAGCCAGTAACAGGGAACTTAAAATAGACGGTAACCTGTCACCTGGTCGATAAACACAATCAGCAGTTAAAGCCTGATAGGCATAACATTTGCCACCCGGTCACCTTCACGTACGGCAAATATGAGAAATCATAAACAATGGTCGACGTGAAAGCTACAGCTTAATATCATAAAACGAAGGAGAATGAGATTTAGTAAAGCTAGAAGTTGAAGTTAACTAATCAATCACAGTCATAGAGTCTCCTTCAAGCCAAAATTGATCAAGATGAAACTTATCAATAGCTACCTTAAGTCCGCAACAGGCAGCTGTCAATTCTGCAAGTGGAACAACAGTTCATACCTCGGTGCTTAATATTTAGCTCGGTTATATGCCCTCTCTCTCTTCTAAACAAAAAGAGGGGGTGTAAGCCTTCGAGCAGTTCTGGCATCGACGTGCAATTTCACCCTACCCGCCGGATGAATAAAAAATTTTGACCCTTCAAGGTTTTGGACGGTCCACGTACCATGTTCTCATGAAAAATTGTATGGTATGTAGCCCATTGAAGAATGGATTAAATGGATCGTGGAGCTCGTGTACGTGTTGCATGCTACTGTCCGCTTGCGTACATGAGAGGTATGTGTCACGCACAAGCCAGATAACCGTCCATGCGCATAGTTGAGGTGGTCATGAATGGCAAGGCAAATTTCTTCAAGAATAGAAAAAATTGTTAATAAAATTTAGGGCTGTGGATCTAGGATAACATATATAAAGAGCCGGCAAAATAGGTAAATCATGAGATTTAGAATGCCAACGAAGCAATGCTATAGGACCCAATCTTTTGCTAACAAAAATTTTCATGTGCAAACTGGTATAACATGTGGCATGAAGGAATTGGTTCTACTCATGAGACAAAAGATTGACATGATAGACAACAATTCTCATATTCCATGTGGCAGTGTCCTACGTGTGACTTTTTTTTTTATTATTTTTTAATTCTTCTCTTGTTTAAAATGTGAGAGAGAAGATTTTGACCAAAAAAAAAAAAAAAGTGACATTGTAATTTTTAATTTTGAGGTAATGTTACTCTTCTATCCGTCTTTGTGTAAGGTGTTTATCACTAATTGCTAGTGTTGGATATAAAATACCTCTCAACCGAAGTTCGTGATAGGAGCGACCCTCCAGGGATTTTACTGACGTCCGCCTCCGACGACATCTCGTCGAACCTCTCTGGCGGCTGGGCCTCCGCAATATTCCCAAGTTCTGCCGATGGATAAACCCCCACCAATGTCGATCGGATTCTTCGCGATGGACGGACTCCACCCAAGTTTCCACGGTGATCGACCACCTTCAGGACTTCGCCCGGACTCCTACGGGAGCCGGACTTCGTCCCCGACTTCAATCGCAAGAAGACTTCGTCCGGACTCCTACGGGAGCCGGACTTCGCCTCCGACTTTGATTGCAGGTAGACTTCGTTCGGACTCCTACGGGAGCCGGACTTCATCCCCGACTTCAACCGCAAGAAGACTTCGTCCGGACTCCTACGAGAGCCGGACTTCGCCCCCCGACTTTGATTACAGGTAGACTCCGTCCGGACTCCTACGGGAGCCAGACTCCGTCCACGACTTCACTTGCAGGTAGATTTCGTCCGGACTCCTACGGGAGCCAGACTTCGTCCTCGACTTCAACCGCAAGAAGACTTCGTCCGGACTCCTACGGGAGCCGGACTTCGCCCCCGAATTTGATTGCAGGTAGACTTCGTCTGGACTCCTACGGGAGCCGGACTTCGTCCCCGACTTCAACCGCAAGAAGACTTCGTCCGGACTCCTATGGGAGCCGGACTTCGCCCCCGACTTTGATCGCGGGTAGACTTCGTCCGGACTCCTACGGGGGCCGAACTTCACCCCCGACTTTGATCGCAGGTAGACTCCGTCCGGACTCCTACGGGAGCCGGACTTCGCCCCCGACTTTGATCGCAGGTAGATTCCGTCCGGACTCCTATGGGAGCCGGACTTCGCCCCCCGACTTTGATCGCAGGTAGACTTCGTCCGGACTCCTACGGGAGCCGGACTTCGCCCCCGACTTTGATCGCAGGTAGACTTCGTCCAGACTCCTACGGGAGCCGGACTCCGCCCACGACTTCACTTGCAGGCAGACTTCGTCCGGACCCCTGTGAGAGCCGGATCTCGTCCCCGACTCCAGCTGCAGGTAGACTTTGTCCAGACTCCTACGGGAGTCGGACTCCGCCCACGACTTCACTTGCAGGTAGACTTCATCCGGACTCCTACGGGAATCAGACTCCGCCCATGATTTCACTTGCAGGTAGACTTCATCCGGACTCCTACGGGAACCGGACTCCGCCCCCTACTTCAATTATAGGTAGACTTCGTCCGGACTCCTATGGGAGCCAGACTCCGCCCCCTACTTCAATTACAGGTAGACTTCATCTGGACTCCTACGGGAGCCGGACTCCGCCCCCAACTTCAATTGCAGATAGACTTCGCCCGGACTCCTACGAGAGCCGGACCTCGTCCCCGACTTCGACTGCAGGAAGACTTCGTTCGGACTCCTACGGGAGCCGGACTCCGAGCTCCTACCGCAAGTGACTCACTCCGAGTTCTCGCTGCAAACGATCTACTTCAAATTTCTATCGCGAGCGGCCTTGGTTGAGACTCCTCGATGAATGATCCCCATCCGGGCTTCTACGGGGATCGAACTCCAACCGAGACTTGGACCCCCTGACAGGCCGTAGTAACGGCCACGACTCTGCTCCACTTCCTGCAACAGATCCCGTGCGGCTCCATCACTCCCTGGCAGGCCGCAGTAACGGTCACGACTCTGCTCCACTTCCTGCGACGGATTCCGCGTGGCTCCATCACTCCCTGGCAGACCACAATAATGGCCACGATTCTGCTCCACTTCCTGCGATGGATACCACGTAGTTCCTCCACCCTCTGGCAAGTCGCGACAACGGACGCCGCTCCACTCTCCGCAACAGACTCCATGTGGCATGTCCCGGTGATGGCCACGATCCCACTCCACTACTCTTCGCAACAAACTCCTCCTGACCCTGGGCAGCCCACTGCCAGACGGTTACAGACATCGCTATCAGTCTGTTGCCTCCTCCGTCTATAAAAAGGAAACCCCAGATACATTATTCTCTAAGCTCTAATTTTCTATCCCAAAACTCTGCTAAAATTTTTGTTCGAGCACTCCATTCTTGCTGAGGCAGAGAACTGACTTGAGCGTCGGAGGGTCTTGTCGGTGTTGGGAATAGTGTCCCAAAGTCAATCATCAGCCTGTTGACGGTTGTGCTCCTTTTTGTATTAGTACATGAATTATAAATAAATAAAAGTTATTTTGATATTTTTTCATCACAAATGTTTCATCTTCTAATGAACTCCTGTGTTGTGGTGAAGTCCTTAGGACTATTTAGACTCGACAAAGGAGGATTTGTCGCTTAGTCCTTAAACATGTTCGCGACCAAATGATATGTTGTTACCAAGGAGGACAACGTTTATCGAGCATAGGTCGTTGTGTGCCATATGGGTTGGTTGTCCTCATTACCAAAGAGTGTGGAAACACTCCTATGGCATACAGGTGAGATGTAATGGTACATCTGCACTGAACGTGACCAACTCCGGAGCTATTTCTGCTGTCAAGATTTGCTCCGATGGGATATGGGTATAAATGTCCCTCCGACCTGAGACCGCCACGGTGACTTGCAAGCAACTCACTGCACTTAGGCACTGGACTACCTGAATTTTTAATTCAGTGACGGAAGGCTGCTGGGTGTAGTCAAGTACTTGACTTATCGGTGCGTGTGTCAAGATGGGATTGACCACTCCAGTTTAGGAGCTGTGTACAGTCGTGTTTCAATTTAGCAAAACCTTGGCCAGGGTAGTCCTAGTGAGGAGTCACAGGACTAATTGAGTTGAGCACGATTCGGATGATATCATCAGGGTTGACAGTTTAACCCTGAGTCGTCCTAAACACAGGGGTCAAAAGGGATGAATTATACGGTAACCATATTCACGTAGGTTCTGAATGTTGCGATTGCGATTATTCGACCTATCCGGTCGTCGGGTACCATTGCTAGATGGTCACTTCGATTAGTACAGGAATTGGTTCCTGTGCTACCGGTTTAGGTTCGAACTTGCGGGGTCACACACATTAGAGGTTCCTTTCTGATCTGATGGCTGATTATGAGTCTTATCTATCTGGGACTCTATTATTGAGAATTAGGATTTTTTAATCATGAGTTCCACACATTTTGGGTACTAGGGTCAAAATTTTGAATTTCAAATTTTGAATTTGAAATTTGAACTCTTTGATCAGGGTTTCATATCGATGGTCTCTGATGCCTGATTGCCCATCGGATTTGGACTCAATATTTATGAGAGGTTTAATTAGTGATTTAATCACTAATTAACTCAATTTGATTGAGTAATTATTTTTGGATCAAGTCCAAATTGAATTGGATTCAGTTTGGATTGACCCGATTAGGTTAAATGTTGACCTAATCGCTAAGGTGGTTTAGTCCCTGATTTGATCAGGGGTTAGGTTTAGTTAATTCCTGATTTGGTTAGAATTTTATTGAGCCTAATTAAGCCTAATTATGTTGGGTTTAATCTGGTCTAATTGTGCTTAACCTATTTTAAACTAGGTTGGCTCAATTTGAATCAAACCACCTTGTTTTAAATTTCCTGCGACACCCAACTTCCTTGCACCCATTTGAATTCACGAGAAGAAACTTCTCGTGAAATTTTTCTCACGCAAAACCCTTCCCCACGCCCTCATTTGTGCGTCATATGGATGGATAAAATAATTAGTTAGCCATTCAAATTCAAAGCATGTTTGAATTTGAATGGATAACTTATCACTTGCCCTTTCATCCTTATCTATTTTGTGCGCCACATTACTTACACGAGAAAAGGTTTCTTGTGAAACATTTTCCACGCACAAAGAGCCACGCCCCTTCTCTTCTCACACCCAAAAGGATAGGGATAAGTTGGTTTTCGTTTGAATTCAAATTTGATTTGAATTCAAATGTGTAACATCTTGTCTTTATCCTCTCACGCGGATAAGACACGTTTGACGTTGTTTTAAAAAGAGGAGAAAGGTGGGATGTGCGAAGAAATTTTAGGAGAGAAACTTTGGGGCGTGAGGAAGGCTTCTGCGCAAGGTGAAGGTCCAAAACCTTCCGAGAGAAAAAGAAAGAAAAGAGAGAAAATTGGGCGCAGGGTTTTTGGTGTGTACCCTAGGGTTTCTACCTAGGGTTCGGGAAGTGAGATTGGTGTACCACGAGTGTCGTGAGTCCACCAAATTTTAGAGAGAGATCCATCAGCCTCTCAAGCAATTATGCAGATGATTCAAAGCATCCGAGAAGTCGGCACACATCGATCGAAGGAGTTCGATCAACATCTGCCATCAAAAGGGTGAAATCACGAACTAGCATTCGTGAGGAGCTGATCAGACGGGAGCTTCATGTGGACGATCCGCAGAGGCCAGACATTTATGTGACTGTGACGTGACGATCAGAGCCCTCCGACGGTGATCAGATTGCGGTGATCGACTACCCGCAAAAGGTGATGTGTTCTGAACACAGTACTGTAAAACGTTTCTGATTCAAATTTGAATTTCAAATTTAAATGCATGCTATTGTATCATATTTAGATCCTAGTGTAGGATTAATTAGTATTAATTAATGAGATTAATTAATAATTCTGCTATAAAATAGTAATTTTGAAAAAATTTTAAAATTACCATTTTGCCCCTGCACTAAATTTTTGCTTCAAATGGTATCAGAGCATGGTTCTAGAATATGATATACATATGCATACGTAGATTAAGGTGTAATCTATAAGTTTAAATTTGAAATTTAAAATTCAAAATTTAAAAAGATTTAAAATTTAAAATTTAAAATTTGTTAGAAGTTTCAAATTTGAAATTCAAAATTTGAAATTTGAAATTTGGTTGAAATCTCAAATTTGAAATTTGAAATTCAAAATTTGAAATTCAAAATTCAAAATTTGAAATTTGAAATTTGGTTGAAATCTCAAATTTGAAATTTGAAATTCGAAATTTAAAATTTGAAATTCAAAATTCAAAATTTAAAATTCAAAGATTGAAAATTCGAAATTTGAAATTTGATTGAAATCTCAAATTTAAAATTTAAAATTTAAAATTTGAAATTTGAAATTTGAAATTCAAAATTTAAATTTTAAAATTGATATATTTAGATATACTTGATCCAAGTAGCAAGTAATCTAATTGGGTTGGTTGCCATGGCCGTCCGGTCATAGGAGAAAAGTAGGGTTTAAAGGCCCTCTCTTCCCATTCGATGGGGTCTCCTATGGCGGTAGGGGTGCCGATGCAATTATATCCCATGCCGATGAAGCAGCGAAAGGACTTAATTAAAAAATTTATCATGAATGTGTTAGATTAGATCTAAAAAAAAAATTATGATTTATTTTGAGTTATTTTCTGTTATGAAATGAGCAATAGAATTACTGTTTATGAAATGTGCTGACCCGTTTGTGAAATGAGTTAACACATTTGGTGAATAGAAAATAAAATCTTTCAAATTTAAAAATTATTTTTGAAATACCAAACCCTGACCCATCAGCCCAAGTACTTAATTAAAAGAATTAAGTGTTGTCTAGTTGGTCTAGAATTGTGAATTAAGACCTAAGACAATTGCATAAACTTGTGGGTCAATGGGTTAGATGAATTAGGTCCATAATTGGGTTAGACCTAAGGTTAGTTTAAAAAATAGACTAAATGGAGTAATTGGTCAAATCTAATCAAAAGTTGAATTAGATTAGGTCAAGGATACTCTAGACTCAACTTCAATAGTTGTAGTTGAATGGGTCCATGTCTTTAACTAGACCAAGATGGACTTAATTCATGGCTACGCGGTGGAGCCCTATTTACTAAGTTGATCAAAATTAAAATTAATGAACCGGTTGGTGTCTAAGGTAAGTTCGGCAGTTTTGACCAGTGGTTCTTAAGCGGGAGCTACTTGCATTGATTCGATCATTGACGAGTTAATGGCAAATCCCCACCACTGATCTCACTTACCTGGCCAATCTGGTAAGTTAGATTTTGATTAGATCACTTGGTGATTAGAGCTCACCCATGTCATTAGGTAAATCAGTGTGACTGATTTAGGTGCTCCTAATGCCAGCTTTAATTAAATCTTTTTTTAATCTGACTTGGTGAAGTCAGTGGGAGGATTGAAATTGGCTGGATGATTTCTTCTCTACTATTCGTTAATAAAATTCTCAAAATTATTAAGTCCCTAAAATGATTAAGTTATAATGATAACTAAGTCATAGCCTCCCATTAAGTGAGTGATAATGAGTCCATTAGTTCAATGATCATTGGAGGCCCAAAGGCCTAGTGCTCATTGGCTAATGGAATTATTATTCATAATATGATAATTTGATTGAGTCTTTCTGATGGTGGTTAGGTTGGCCGGCCAAAGTCGGGCCTGATCATTTATTGGTCCGATTCACTAAATTAAGTCATGTTAATGGTTGGACCTAACCAGATCTTTTCAGTGGAGGCCAAAGCCTACTGATTAGGTTCTGGGGCAAAATCAATTACTAGAAGTTGTTTAGAGAAACAACTGGTTAAGAACCTACCCATAGATGCACATGGGTTGACCAACCAAAGTTGGGCTCATGTGTAGTCTGTGTGGATTCTAGTACCCATTAAGGAATTAAAGTAATTCCTCGAATTGGAGGATGAGGCTACCAGTTCGTAAAAATATTGAGAAAAACTTTAGACTAAAATCCAAGTCTTTAGTATTAATTTATGTACTAATAGAGATCTCATTTTTCTTTAAGCAGCTATGGCCACTACCCTGTCGCTCCGGTCATTATTAGATAATGACAAGCTCATGGGATCCAATTTCGATAGCTGGTATCGAAAATTGAAAATCGTCCTTGAGCATGAGCGGATCCTTTATGTAGTAACGGATCCAGCACCTGAGGAGCCAGCTCCGAACGCTAGTAAGGCGATCCGAGACACTTACTTGAAGTGGCTCAATGACCGCACCACCGTTCTATGTATTATGCTGGCAGCAATGAATGACGAGTTCAGCCGAAGGTTTGAGAATGCCCAGCCACAGGAGATGCTTCAAATGTTGAACGACTCCTTTGGCACGCCTGACGACGTTGAAAGGCACAAAACTAGTTGTGCCATTTTCAATGCTCGGATGAGGGATGGGGCCTCAGTCACTGATCATGTACTGTACATGATCGAGATGATTGAGCGCCTAAGCAAATTGGGCTTTCCTCTGCACGAGCAGCTCGGTAAGGATGCGATCCTTAATTCCTTGCCCAAGTCCTTCCTCCCATTCCTTACTCATTTTCGAATGACAAAGCCTGCAGTAAACTACCTAGGATTGTTGGGGTTGCTGCAGAACTTTGAGAAGGATCACCAACTCCATAAGGAGTCGGTGAATGTAGTGGGAGGGTCTTCTTCTCGTCGTCAACCCTTTGGGAAGGGGAAGAAGAACAAGAAGAAGAAAAATAAGAAGGTGCAATCTCATGCTGGGACAGTAGCACGAGGTCAGACCAAGAAGCGCAAGCATGACCAGAGCCAGGCGGAGTGCTTCTTTTGCAAGAAGCACGGGCATTGGAAGAGGAACTGTCCTCAATACATTGCCTCCCTGGACCCGAACAGGCCAAAGAAGAAGCAAGGTAATTATATGATAACTCCTTGCAACTTTTCGATTGATGATACTACTGCCTGGGTATTGGATACCGGAAGCCCTTATCATATTTGTAATTCGATGCAGGGTCTGCAGGTCAGTAGGAGATTTGATGAAGGCGAGAGGTTCCTGAATGTTGGAGATGGAAGCAAAGTTTCAGTTCTAGCTTTAGGAATCATGAGTCTTGTAATCAATTCTCGTAATGTAATTCTGAGTGAATGTCACTATTGTCCAAATATTTTATTAAATATTATTTCTGTAGGCCTTTTGGCCATGTACGGTTATGATTTTTTAATAAAAAAAAATATTTGCAATATCATTTTGAATGGTGTTACAATATTTGTTGGATAATTAAATAATGAAATTTACTTACTATCACAACCTGTTAATGTGGTTCAAAAATTCGGTAAACGCTCTAAAATAGATAATGTGTCAGAAGTCTACCTTTGGCACTGTAGGCTAGGTCATATCAATAAGAACAGGATAAACAGGTTGGCTCAAGAAGGAATTCTTGAAGTTAGTGATTGTGAATCACTTCCAACCTGTGAGTCCTGTCTTCTTGGGAAGATGACCAAGTCACCTTTTACTGAAAAAGATGAGCGAGCCAGTGAACTCTTAGGTCTGGTACATTCTGATGTATGTGGACCCATGAGCTCAAGTGCAAGAGGTGGATTTTTCTACTTCATAACTTTCACAGACGACCTATCTAGGTATGGGTATGTCTATTTAATGAAGCATAAGTCGGAATCATTTGAAATGTTCAAACTATTCCGAAATGAGGTAGAAAAACAAACTGGAAAGTGTATTAAAACTCTTCGATCTGATCGAGGAGGTGAATACCTTTCCAATGAGTTTCTGATGTATCTAGGGGAGAATGGGATTCTCTCTCAGTGGACTCCTCCTGGAACACCACAGCATAATGGTGTGTCTGAAAGGAGGAATCAGACCCTGTTAGATATGGTTCGATCCATGATGGGGTTTGCTGGTCTGCCGATCTTCCTCTGGGGATATGCGTTCGAATCGGCTTGTTACCTTCTAAATAGAGTTTCGAGTAAGTCTGTAGCCAAAACGCCATATGAGATATGGATAGGACGTAAGCCAGTACTCTCGCACCTTAGGGTTTGAGGGTGTCCGGTTTATGTTAAACATTTAATTACAGACAAGCTTGGACCTAGGTCTGACAAGTGTAATTTTATAGGGTACCCAAAAGAGACCAAAGGGTATTATTTCTACCTTGCTGATGAGCAAAAAGTGTTTGTCAGCCTTAAGGCAATCTTTTTAGAAAAGGAGTTCCTCAGTGAAGGAACTGTTGCCTCTAAAGTCGAACTTGACGAAGTTCGACAGGTGGAAAAATCGACACATGTTACTGAACCTGAATCGGATTTGATTAGATCAGATCCGGAGCCCATTGATTATGCACCCTTAAGGCGGTCTGGTAGAGTACCACATCAACCGGACAGATACTATGGTTTCTTGGTCCGGGATGGTGATCCTGTCGAACTTGATGAAAATGATGAGGATCCGATTACCTACATGGATGCAATGCAGAGACCTGACTCTGAGAAATGGCTAGAGACCATGAAATCCGAAATGGAGTCCATGAAGGTCAACGATGTGTGGACATTGGTTGACCCACCCGAAGGAGTAAAACCCATAGGGTGTAAGTGGGTCTTCAAAAGGAAGAGGGGCGCAGACGGAAATGTGGAGACCTATAAAGCCCGTCTGGTTGCCAAGGGATATCGTCAACGTTATGGTATAGACTATGACGAGATGTTTTCTCCTGTGGCAATGCTCAAATCCATTCGGATTATGCTTGCGATAGCTACCCATCTGGACTATGAAATCTGACAGATGGATGTGAAGACAGCTTTCCTAAACGGAGAGCTGGACGAAGAGGTGTATATGATACAACCTGAAGGGTTCACATCCACAGATGAATCTAAGGTGTGCAAGCTACAGAGGTCCATTTATGGACTTAAGCAGGCATCTCGGAGTTGGAACATACGTTTTGATAGGACGATCAAAACGTATGGCTTCGTTAAGAACGGAGAAGAGCCCTGCATTTATAAGTGGGCTAATGGTCCAGTAGTAGTATTTCTTGTATTGTATGTGGATGATATTCTCTTAATCGAGAATGATGTCCCTGCATTACAGGGAATAAAGATTTGACTATCGTCACAGTTCTCCATGAAGGATCTGGGAGAAGCTTCCTACATCCTAGGGATGAGGATCTATAGGGATAGATCCAAAAAGTTGCTTGGCTTATCCCAGTCCACGTACATTGATACTATACTGAAAAGGTTCAGCATGAAAAATTCCAAGAAAGGCTATCTACCGATAGGCCATGGAATTTCTCTCTCGAAGAGGGATTGTCCGACAACACCTCAAGAGAGAGAGCGTATGGGTAGGATTCCATATGCTTCGGCAGTGGGATCTATCATGTACGTCATGACATGTACACGACCAGATGTGGCATACTCACTAGGGGTAGTGAGTAGATACCAATCTGATCCAGGAGAGAATCACTGGAAGGTTGTTAAAACCATCATGAAGTATTTAAGAAATACTAAGGACCAGTGGCTTATATATAGTGAATCGGACTTGAGACTTATAGGGTTTACAGACTCTAGTTTCCAGTCTGATCGCGATGATAGCAAGAGTGTGTCAGGATTTATTTTTACCCTTAATGGTGGGGCTGTCTGCTAGAAGAGTTCCAAGCAGCACACTGTGGCTGATTCAGTATGCGAGGTGGAGTATATTGCTGCATCAGATACTGCCAAAGAAGCGGTGTGGCTGAGAAAATTCATCACCGAGCTCGGAGTAGCACCCTTCCTTGTTGGTCCAGTTCTGCTCTACTGCGACAGCTCTGGAGCCATTGCTCAGGCGAAGGAACCAAAGGCACACCAGCGGACGAAGCATATTCTGCACCGCTACCATCTCATCCGGGAGATCGTGGATCGAGGTGACGTCGACCTTCAGAAGATCGACGGGAAGGAGAACCTGGCTGACCCATTCACTAAAGCCATTGCGGTGAAGGAGTTCAACGACTACAAGTCGAAGATGGGTATTAGATACTGCACCGATAGGCTTTAGGCCAAGTGGGAGATTGTTGGGAATAGTGTCCCAAAGCCAATCGTTAGTCTGTTGACGGTTGTGCTCCTTTTTGTATTAGTACATGAATTATAAATAAATAAAAGTTATTTTGATATTTTTTCATCACAAATATTTCATCTTCTAATGAACTCCTGTGTTGTAGTGAAGTCCTTAGGACTATTTAGACTCGACAAAGGAGGATTTGTCGCTTAGTCCTTAAACATGTTCGCGACCAAATGATACGTTGTTACCAAGGACGACAACGTTTATCGAGCATAGGTCGTTGTGTGCCATATGGGTTGGTTGTCCTCATAACCAAAGAGTGTGGAGACACTCCTATGGCATACAGGTGAGATATAATGGTACATCTGCACTGAACGTGACCAACTCCGGAGCTATTTCTGCTGTCAAGATTTGCTCCGATGGGATATGGGTATAAATATCCCTCCGACCTGAGACCGCCACGATGACTTGCAAGCAACTCACTGCGCTTAGGCACTGGACTACCTGAATTTCTAATTCAGTGACGGAAGGCAGCTGGGTGTAGTCAAGTACTTGACTTGTCGGTGCGTGTGTCAAGATGGGATTGACCACTCCAGTTTAGTAGCTGTGTACAGTCGTGTTTCAATTTAGCAAAACCTTGGCCAGGGTAGTCCTAGTGAGGAGTCACAGGACTAATTGAGTTGAGCACGATTCGGACGATATCATCAGGGTTGACAGTTTAACCCTGAGTCGTCCTAAACACAGGGGTCAAAAGGGATAAATTATACGGTAACCATATTCACGTAGGTTCTGAATATTGCGATTGCGATTATTCGACCTATCCGATCATCGGGTACCATTGCTAGATGGTCACTTCGATTAGTACAGGAATTGGTTCCTGTGCTACCGGTTTAGGTTCGAACCTGCGGGGTCATACACATTAGAGGTTCCTTTCTGATCTGATGGCTGATTATGAGTCTTATCTATCTGAGACTCTATGATTGAGAATTAGGATTCTCTAATCATGAGTTCCACACATTTTGGGTACCGGCGTCAAAATTTTGAATTTCAAATTTTGAATTTGAAATTTGAACTCTTTGATCAGGGTTTCATATCGATGGTCTCTGATGCCTGATTGCCCATCGGATTTGGACTCAATATTTATGAGAGGTTTAATTAATGATTTAATCACTAATTAACTCAATTTGATTGAGTAATTATTTTTGGATCAAGTCCAAATTGAATTGGATTCAGTTTGGATTGACCCGATTAGGTTAAATGTTGACCTAATCGCTAAGGTGGTTTAGTCCCTGATTTGATCAGGGGTTAGGTTTAGTTAATTCCTGATTTGGTTAAGATTTTATTGAGCCTAATTAAGCCTAATTATGTTAGATTTAATCTGGTCTAATTGTGCTTAACCTATTTTAAACTAGGTTGGCTCAATTTGAATCAAACCACCTTGTTTTAAATTTTCTGCGACACCCAACTTCCTTGCACCCATTTGAATTCACGAGAAGAAACTTCTCATGAAATTTTTCTCACGCAAAACCCTTCCCCACGCCCTCATTTGTGCACCATATGGATGGATAAAATAATTAGTTAGCCATTCAAATTCAAAGCATGTTTGAATTTGAATGGATAACTTATCACTTGCCCTTTCATCCTTATCCATTTTGTGCGCCACATTACTTACACGAGAATAGGTTTCTCATGAAAGATTTTCCACGCACAAAGAGCCACACCCCTTCTCTTCTCACGCCCAAAAGGATAGGGATAAGTTGGTTTTCGTTTGAATTCAAATTTGATTTGAATTCAAATGTGTAACCTCTTGTCTTTATCCTCTCACGCGGATAAGACACGTTCGACGTTGTTTTAAAAAGAGGTGAAAGGTGGGACGTGTGAAAAAATTTTAGGAGAGAAACTTTGGGGCGTGAGGAAGTCTTCTGCGTAAGGTGAAGGTCCAAAACCTTCCGAGAGAAAAAGAAAGAAAAGAGAGAAAATTGGGCGCAGGGTTTTTGGTGTGTACCCTAGGGTTTCTACCTAGGGTTCGGGAAGTGAGATTGGTGTGCCACGAGTGTCGTGAGTCCACCAAATTTTAGGGAGAGATCCATCAGCCTCTCAAGCAACTGTGCAGATGATCCAGAGCATCCGAGAAGTCAGCACACATCGATCGAAGGAGTTCGATCAACATCTGCCATCAAAAGGGTGAAATCACGAACTAGCATTCGTGAGGAGCTGATCAGATGGGAGCTTCGTGTGGACGATCCGCAGAGGTCAGACATTTGTGTGGCTACGACGTGACGATCAGAGCCCCCTGATGGTGATCAGATTGCGGTGATCGACTATCCGCAAAAGGTGATGTGTTCTGAACACAGTACTGTAAAACGTTTACTGATTCAAATTTGAATTTCAAATTTAAATGTATGCTGTTGTATCATATTTAGATCTTAGTGTAGGGTTAATTAGTATTAATTAATTAGATTAATTAATAATTTCGTTGTAAAATAGTAATTTTGAAAAAGTTTTAAAATTACCATTTTGCCCCTGCACTAAATTTTTGCTTCAGCCGGAGCAACCCCAACTCCGGTTTAGACTTCTTTTGCAGGTCTCGGCGGTGACCACGACTCTCTCAACTCCAGCTCCTCCGGCGCAGACAGATTTTTACACCAACAGGATTGGCGCTAGAGGAAGGAGCTGTGTCTTCGCGGTACCCTTGTTCTTAAAGGAGCGCTCAACGGGACCGCCTCCGGTCATCTTTTCCGACATCCACTCCTCCTTCCCCCACTAGGTCTTTGCCCGATGCCTCCCCGCAAAGCATCTACGCGGTGATCCACAGCCTCTGAGGCCAGATCTCAAGCTCCGGCCTTACCTCCGATTTTCCAGCCTCCTCCTCCTCCTCCGGCAATGGCGATTGGCACGGAACAATTCGACCTACTGGTGCAGCAGGTCAGAGGCCTCACTGAAGCTGTGCAGGCCATGCAACAGCAGCAGCAGCCGCAGGCATCAGTGCGACTGGAAAGAGCATCACCAGAGCCCCAAAATCCGACGGTGGGACGGGCCACTTGGGCCAGCCGCCCCGTCTGTTCCAGAAAGACGAATCCAAGGGTGGAGAGCCCTCAATCAGACCACGATTCCACCCCTGAAAGATCTCTACCTCCATTCTGCCAGAAGACTCTCGAGACCCGTAATCGAGAGGATTTCCTGGATCGGAGGCTCCAGGAGATGAACAGGCGGATCGAAGAGCTCCGCCATGCTCCCCCCACTTATGGTTAGGACATTTGTACTGACCCTCTCTTTTCTCAAATGATCATGTAAGAACCGATCCCGCCGAACTTCAAACTCCCTCAATTTGAAAGCTACGACGGGACTTCGGACCCAGTTGACCACCTGGAGGCCTTCCGGACAATGATGCTGCTTCATGGCGCACCCGACGCCATTCTATGCCGAGCTTTTCCATCCACTTTGAAGGGAGCGACGAGAAACTGGTACTCGACGCTGAAGCCGGGTACTATCTTTTTTTTTGATCAGATGAGCCACCAATTTGTGGCTCATTTTGTCAGCAGTTGGCGCCCCCGAAAGGGTTCGGAGTCCCTCATCAACATCAAGCAGAGGGAGGGGGAGTCCATTCGGGCTTACATCAACCGTTTCAATATCGCCACACTGGAGGTCCGAAACTTAAACCAATCGATACCGATGGCCGCCCTGAAAGGTGGCCTTCAAAAGAACGACCTTTTATTCTCCCTGGAAAAGAAGTACCCCAAGAATTTTGCTGATCTGTTGGCTCGGGCCGAAGGGTACGCCCGAGCGGAAGAAGCCTTCAAAATGAAGGACGAGGAGACGCGAGAGAGCGGCAGGCAGGAGACTCGAATAAACCTGCAGTCGAAAAAGGGTCGAGAGAAGCTCGACCACGTTCTCAAACTCCCCCCGGGCACAAGCGTG
The DNA here is from genome assembly GCF_000442705.2 of Elaeis guineensis. NCBI lineage: Eukaryota > Viridiplantae > Streptophyta > Magnoliopsida > Arecales > Arecaceae > Elaeis > Elaeis guineensis. The sequence continues at coordinate 123,254,036 of NC_025994.2, read as the reverse complement.
TCCAGACTCCTCCTCGAGCACGCAGGTAGGGAAGCCTGGATCGCCGGGCTCGGCGGGGCTCTCCCCTAGGAAGATTCCGCAACTATGCCCCCCTTAACGCATCGAAAACTCAGGTACTGATGGAGGTCAGAGAGCAGCTCCCAAGGCCAGAGAGGATGCACACGCATCCCGAAAAGCGCAATCCTAACAAGTTCTGCCTCTACCATCGTGACCACGGCCATGACACGGAGGAATGCATCCAGCTCTGAGATGAGATCGAGGAGCTCATCCGACGAGGTCGACTCGATAGGTTCATTCAGCACCGGCCTGAGGGTAGAGAAGATCGGCCAAGGGCCCTGCCGCAGCCTGAGCCACCAAGGGGGGAAGAGCAGCCCGAAGATCGGCCTCCCATTGGGATCATCAACTCAGTCTCTGGAGGACCTTGACAGGAAGCAGACCTTCCACGGTCCTGAGATTCGAAAACTTGTAAATGTATAACGAACGACTCTACTTTAAATCAAGATTCCTTTCAGATCTGCACATCTTTTCTTTTTTGGCACGGACTTGTGACGACAGGGGACGACCCCTTCGGACAATAAAAACAAACCCTAATGTGGGCAAAGTCGAAGGCCCGGTTACCCTTAGACCGGATGGGGGGAGAGGCCAAACAGTGCCCATATGCGCCCCCACAGCCATGTTAGGGACAGAAGGAGAACCTCGCCCTAACATGAGCAAAGTCGAAGGCCCGATTTCCCTTAGACCGGATGGGGGGAGAGGCCCTGCAACACCCACATGTACCCCCACAGCCATGTTAGGGACAGGAGGAGAACCTCGCCCTAACACGAGCAACGTCGAAGGCCCGATTCTCCTTAGACCGGATGGGGGGAGAGGCCCTGCAACGCCCACATGTGCCCTCACAGCCATGTTAGGGACAGGAGGAAAACCTCGTCCTAACATGAGCAAAGTCGAAGGCCTGGTTACCCTTAGATCGGATGGGGGGAGAGGCCAAACAGCGCCCATATGCGCCCCCACAGCCATGTTAGGGACAGGAGGAGAACCTCGCCCTAACATGAGCAAAGTCGAAGGTCCGGTTACACTCAGACCGGGTGGGGGAAGAGGCTCCGCAGCATCCATATGTGCCCCCATAGCCCTGTTAGCGATAAAGAGAAGGACCTCGTCCTAACCTGAGCTAAAATCGATTATGTCAGAAATAGAGAAAGAACCCCATCCTGACGCCAGTCAAGATCTGATCATTTAAGACTAGATAGGAAGAAAGGAACCTTCCCAGCGACCCTTTCGCACTCCCACGACCCCAAGAGCAGAGGGAAAACCCTCACTCAGAAAAAGAAAAAAAAAAGAAAAAGGGGAGGGGAGTTAAAAAGGAAAGCGACGGACTGCATCAGCAATGAATGAAAAACAAACGGTATCAAAGATGCAGGGAACCTCGTCCCAGCAAGGATTGGGGTTCTTATCAAAATTTCCGACCTTCAAGAAAGCTCTCAACACGAGCCAGAGATAAGGCGGCTTCCTCAGGGCGACGATAAGCCCGGACCTCCCAGCTTGAACTCTAAAAGGAGGTGTCAAACCCGAGTGGTCCCGGACAAATCAGCGGCCATAAACAGAAGGATGGGTCAATGCGACAGCGATCGGGTACTTTCGAACGGTATCGATATCGGACAATGCAAAAGTCGAAAGAAGCTCGACAAATGACAATTCGACACATGAGTAAAAGAGGTAATAAAAATCTTTTCTTTTCATTGGCAAAATGTGCATTACAGAACCCTTGAGGCTGAAGAAGAAAGATGACAAGAAAAGCAAGCCGATGCGGCGATGTCCAAGAACCTCCAGACGACATCGACATCAAAAAGAAAAAGAAAAGCAACAACGCCAACAAACAAACAAGCGGCAAAAGAAGACACATAGGAGGACGAAAGACAAAAAGAGCCCTAAGAGGGCCCGGCTTCTCCCGACCTCGGACTTTCGGCTTCGACCCTCATCAGGGAGTGCCTTAAGCTTTCGACTTCTCCTTCAAATTCCTTCTCTCTCATTAGCATCTCCATATATCTCTGATGAAGTCGCTGGCTTTCGTTCTCCATCTCTCGATGCCTCTTTCTCAGGACCTCGGATTTCGCCTCCGCATCCTTGACTGCCCGCTGCTCGTACACCAGCTGGATCTTCAATTGCTGCAGTTCGGCCTTCTCCTCCCCAAGGGCGACGGATAGCTTTTCTACGGTTCTTCTTAGGGATTGGAGTTCGTCGGGACCCTGAACGGGAGCAAACTGAGCCCCTTCAGCTAGCTGCCTTTGAAGGCGGGCAACCTCGTCGGTCGCCATCCTGAGCCTCCCCTTGTATTCGTCCACCTGCTTGCGCCAGCCGATCCGGTATGCGTCATAGCTCGCCTCGGCATCTTGGTGCTGTTGCTGAAGGTCGGAGACCTTCTTCGACCATTCCCAATCGCTGTCGGTCCGAGTCAAAAGTCGGGATGAGCTTCCTTCCAACTGGCTAATCTTCTCCTACGCAGCCGACAGCTCCACTCTAAGAGAACTGATCTTGGCAGCTTGAGCCCAAGATCGGTTGCTGGTGCGCTTCTTATGTTCCTCGAGCTCCTTCTCGAAGTTCGTCTTCCTCCGACTGTACTCCATGATCCCCTTCACGTGGAGGTTCCGGAAGTGGGTGGCCTCCGCGGTGGCTTCAGATTGGCTCTCCCTCAACCCGCGAAGCTCGCCATCCATCTTCTTCGACCTTTTTGTTAAATGAAGAACTTCCTTCTTCAGACGCTGGATCGTGGACTTCAGCGGAATCTCCTGTGGCAGGGGAAGCGCTTCGGCAGGACACTGCCATCGGGAGATAAAAGCGTCAAGGCACGTCTCATTACAGAAAAAAAAGCAAAAAAGGAGGAGGAAGGAAGAGTGGAGAAGCCCTCAATAAGGAGAAATTCAACTTTATTGATTGAATGTTTCTTAAAGACAAAAAGAAAAAGAAAAATTACAGTAAAAGAAAAATACAAGGTCAGAGGTCTCAGACCTCTGAAATAGGAGTTGGGGAGCTCGAAGTCCCTGAAAGGGGGGCTGCGGTGGCAGTAGCAGTGGGAGAGGGACCGGCTTCATCTTCAAATGCCTCGCCCAAGAAGCTGAGATTGAGCTCGAGAAATTTTCTGACCAACTTCTCCTGGCAGAGCTCGAATCCTTTGATGAATGCTTCTTGGCCAAACTTGACGTTCAGGTTCCTCATCTCCGCAGAGGCCTTGAACTCCTCTATCGCAAGAACCCTGGCCTCCGAGACCAGGACCGGGATCTGCTCCACCAAATTTGTGACCTCGGCCTCCGTCTTCCTCACCGTCTCCTCCGAGGTCTGCTTCTCTTTCTCCAAGGCCAGTTTTTCTTTCTCTAGGGCCTCTTGGAGGGTAACTACCTTGGCTGCCTTTTCTTTGAGGCGAGCGACTTCGGCCCGACGACTCTCCTCCGCCTGGATGGCGTCCCTCCTCGCCCGGTTCGTCACCTCGATATTGGCAAGGAGCTGGTGCCCGATCTGCAAGGGTGGCTAGGAGGTCAGAACGGAGGTCGAGAAGCTAATTAAATGAAGATCTGTTTACCTTGAGAAAAGACCCTAGGAAGTCCCAAACTCGCTGTTCGGGATCGGCGCGATCAATCCTCTCGACGACCTCGGACAGGATGCAGCCGTCAATCAACCACTTTATCAAGTCCCTGTCATTGAAGGGATTTTTCCCTGGCTCTTCGTCGGAACCGTGGGATTCTTCGATGGCGGCCCGATGGCTACTCACCCTGCGGGCCACCGACTTCCTTCTCCTCCCCCTCTCAGCCCCAGGCACCATCTCGACGTGGTCCCCTGAGGCGGGAACCTCAGCGGGAGAGCTCCTTGAAGAGGCCCGGGGAGCTGGGGGCTCGGCGTCTGAAGGAACGTCGACCGCGGGGGCCGCCTGAGCAGGCGCGGTCGAGCTCATCTCCTCCATTCTGGCCTTCTTTGCTGATCCGGAGGCCGCGACGCCTTTTCTTTTGTGGGCCTTGAGATCCCTGGCGAGCATCCGTGCTGCTTCGGCATCCATCCCTAAAAAAAAAAAAAGAAGAAGAAAAAAGAAAAGAGAAAAAAGAAGAAAAAATTAGTGACGGGGTAAAAAAGGAAGAAGTGGCACAAAAAAAAAAGAAAGAAGAGAAAAAAAAGGGAGGAAAGGAAAGATGGGATACTCGCAGGATCCAGAGGACTCAGGCCGATGTTGAACAAAAACTGCTCCTTCAGAAGGTTGGAAAGGGAGGGAGCCGAATAACCAAGAAGCTTCCGAGCGGCCTGAAGGTCGTCCTCCCCCAGGCTAGGAGCCCGGCGGACAGAATCCCTCAGAGAGCCCCAAGGGGGCAATCCCAGCCTCAAGTTTGGGCAGTGGATGAAGAGGTACTTCCCCTTCTAGTTGTGGATTGAAGAGGGAGCACCTTTCAGCAACCCCTTCTTGCCAAACTGGGGGGAGAAATACCACCAGTCCTTTGCCAAGGGGTGGCACTTGAAGGTATAAAAATATCTAAACAAAGAAAGAGATGGCTGGACTTCGACTACATGACAAAGGGAGAGGAACCCTATCAAAAACCTAAAAGAGTTCGGCGCAACTGAAGCTAAAGAAATGTCCAAAAAATGAAAAAGGGCGACGACGAAGGACGGAAGCAGAAGCCGGAGTCCGGCATGGAAGGCCTCCTGGTACAGGCAAAAGCGGCAAGGTGGGGGGTGCTAGCCCGGTCGGTGGGATCAGGAAACTTCAGATCGTACTCCGGAGGAACTCCATACTGAACCCTTATCAGTAGGAGTTCATCCAGAGTCAGAGAACAGGGAATGGCACCCGACGCAAAAATCGGATGAGGGCCAGCCCCAGATGTGGGTTCTTCTACAGTGTGGGGATTCTGTGAGGCTGAGGAGGACGAACTCCCGGAACCACTAGAGGCGGAGGTGCCGGAAGATATTTGAAATAAAGGCCCTAAAGATCCTGGAGAAATCAGGCGGGACAAGGGGCGAAAGGTTTGTGGAGGACCAAACCAGGGGAATGCGGCAGAAGAAAAATGGAGGAGAAAAGGCCCCTAAACGGCAAGAAGAAAAATGAAGGTTTCGGGACTAACCTAGATCGCTCCGAAGGATGCAGAGGGGCGAGGACAGGGATGACTCGAAGATCGCTTAGGGCCAAAGTGGACGCCAAAGAGGGTCAGAGCTCTCGGAGAGAAGGCAGACACAGAACTCTCAGGCAGAATGAGACTCCTGAGGGCGAAAAGGCGGGTTTAAATAGATCCTGGGATCCGGCGCTATAATGATCGCGGATCTCTCCAGACCGACCCATGCTCGCCACGTGTCCCACTCGCCACCGCAGGCGGCTAAAAGCGGCTGACAGCTGACAGAGCCATTATTGCACCATACCTGGGCCAGCGCTATAGTGAAAATTCCGAAAGGTCCCTTCGGATCGCCCCGATTCGAAAAGACTCCAGCACGCGCGCATTAAATGCCAGAATATCTGAGGACGATCGTGCACGGGATTCAAGGGGACAACTTCGGCTGTGAAAATTTTTCTGTACTTTCTTCATTCGAAACTCGAACTCGAAAGTAGGGGGACTGGTGTTGGGTATAAAATACCTCCCAGTCGAAGTTCGTGATAGGAGCGACCCTTCAGGGATTCTACTGACGTCCGCCTCTGACGACATCTCGCCGAACCTCTCTGGCGGTCGGGCCTCCGCAACATTCTCAAGTTCTGCCGATGGATAAACCGCCACCAACGTCGACCGGATTCTTCGCGACGGACGGACTCCACCCAAGTTTCTACGGTGATCGACCACTTTCGGGACTTCGCCCGGACTCCTACGGGAGCCGGACTTTGTCCCCGACTTCAACCGCAAGAAGACTTCGTCCGGACTCCTACGGGAGCCGGACTTCGCCCCCGACTTTGATTGCAGGTAGACTTCATCCGGACTCCTACGGGAGCTGGACTTTATCCCCGACTTCAACCGCAAGAAGTCTTCGTCCGGACTCCTACGGGAGTTGGACTTCGCCCCTCGACTTTGATTGCAGGTAGACTCCGTCCGGACTCCTACGGAAGCCAGACTCCGTCCACGACTTCACTTGCAGGTAGATTTCGTCCGGACTCTTACGGGAGCCGGACTTCGTCCTCGACTTCAACCGCAAGAAGACTTCGTCCGGACTCCTACGGGAGCCAGACTTCGCCCCCGACTTTGATCGCAGGTAGACTTCATCCGGACTCCTACGGGAGCCGGGCTCCGCCCACGACTTCACTTACAGGAAAACTTCGTCCAGACCTCGTCTCCGACTCCGGCTGCAGGTAGACTTCGTCCGGACTCCTACGGGAGCCAGACTCCGCCCATGACTTCACTTATAGGTAGACTTCATCCGGACTCCTACGGGAATCGAACTCCGCCCACGACTTCACTTGCAGGTAGACTTCATCCGGACTCCTACGGGAACCGGACTCCGCCCCCTACTTCAATTACAGGTAGACTTCGTCCAGACTCCTACGGGAGCCGGACTCCGCCCCCTACTTCAATTACAGGTAGACTTCGTCCGGACTCCTACGGGAGCCGGACTCTGCCCCCAACTTCAATTGCAGGTAGACTTCGCCCGGACTCCTACGAGAGCCGGACCTCGTCCCCGACTTCGACTGCAGGAAGGCTTCATCCGGACTCCTACGGGAGTCAGACTCTGAGCTCCTACCGCAAGCGACTCACTCCGAGTTCTCGCTGCAAACGATCTACTTCAAATTTCTATCGCGAGCGGCCTTGGTCGAGACTCCTCGACGAATGATCCCCATCCGGGCTTCTACGGGGATCGGACTCCAACCGAGACCTGGACTCCCTGGCAGGCCGCAGTAACGGCCACGACTCTGCTCCACTTCCTGCAACAGATCCCGCATGGCTCCATCACTCCCTAGCAGGCCGCAGTAACGGCCACGACTCTGCTCCACTTCCTGCGACGGATTCCGCGCGGCTCCATCACTCCCTGACAGACCACAATAATGACCATGATTCTGCTCCACTTTCTGCGACGGATACCACGCTGTTCCTCCACCCTCTGGCAAGTCGCGACAACGGATGCCGCTCCACTCCCCGCAACAGACTCCACGTGGCATGTCCCGATGATGGCCACGATCCCACTCCACTACTCTTCGCAACAAACTCCTCCTGACCCTGGGCAGCCCACTGTCAGACGGTTACAGACATCGCTATCAGTCTGTTGCCCCCTCCGCCTATAAAAGGGGACCCTAAATACGTTATTCTCTAAGCTCTAATTTTCTATCCCAAAACTCTGCTAAAATTTTCGTTCGAGCACTCCATTCTTGTGAGGCAGAGAACTGACTTGAGCATCGGAGGGTCTTGCCGGAGCAACCCCAACTCTGGTTTAGACTTCTTTTGTAGGTCCCGGTGGCGACCGCGACTCCCTCGACTCCAGCTTCTCCGGCGCAGGCGGATTTTTGCACCAACAGCTAGGATCATTGATTTTCACTTGATTTTTTATTTAGGATGATCATCAAATCTAATGTAGACCATTTAGACACAAGACGAAGGACTGGATAGGATCCAGAAGTGAGATTCATTGTATTGAGAAACCGAATCATGCACCAAATTACTTCGAAAGATCCTTACTTGCCAGTATGATATTTAATTAAGATGTTCTTTTTTTAAAAACAATTAGATAATTTTTTGAGCTTTACAATATGGTGCCACATTTAAAGGTACAATATAGAAAGAGATTGAGATGAAATTTCATTATTTGGATCCTGAAATAAATTGGTTCATGCAAAAGTTTTCTTTTTAAGAAATATTCTGATCAAATATATCTTCAAATCCAGAAAGAGTTAGACAAAATACTCAGAGATAAAATTAATGTAAAAATTGAAAGCTACCTCAAATAGATTTTAATTTTTAATTATTATTTTTATAAATTATATTTATTTGAGAATGCCATGCTGTTTATAACTAGAACAGAAATTTGATTCAAATTATATAAAGATGGATCTCACTAGTACAAATAGAAATTTCATAACTCAAAATTATTATCATTAACAAAAGCAAATAAAATTTAGGACTTATTTTTGCTATTTTTTATTTTAAATTCTTTTTTATAAGCGATCTTCATCTTATACAAATTTTTGTTAGATAGATTTTTGTTGAACAGAAGACATGACAAGATAGAGGGGGAGAGAGAGAGAGAGGCTTGCAGAGATTTGCCATTACCTTACATCCATATCAGTCAACCGCCCTAGAGAGAAGGGAGTGAGAGAGCATGCTTTTTTGCATGATCTAAGATCCTTTTTGTCATACTATAGTCACCACCACTCTGTTTCTGTTTGTTTCTTTCTCCTGAACAAATAACCCCAAATAGAATATTTCCTCCCTCCCTGTCCTCTCCCTCCACAATGAAAATGCTAAACCTAGAAGGAAGCAAAGTAAATGAAATGGATGGTGGCTCATCGTTTGACTACCCAAACATTCTTTGGGTGAAGACAGATACGCTGTTGCTTGAAACAAACAGGGTTCTTTTGACAATGGGGTCCTTATTAGAATGGCAACAATAGCAATGGTATCGATCACTGGGTCTACCACCACAATTACAAGCGACAACACATAATAGCAATCAGAATAGAGATGGTGCTGGTGGTGGTAGCAGCAATGGCATTTCTGATGACAGCCAAGGGAAGAGATGATCGTTGTCTCCGCTAATTCTAGGCCTCCAAGAAGATAAATCAAATTTCTTTGCATTCACATCCGAAACCTTCTCTAACCCCTCGATGCCATGGACAAATATCAAGCAACAGTTCCACGACTGAAAGCATCTTGAGTTTCTAACATCACACCATCATAGAAACACAATTTGCTACGTGTGCCCAACAAATACCTACACCAGTTCCTCTTAACGATACAGCGGAAGGAGAAAAAAAAAAAAAGGGTGGGGAGGGGGGCGGTGTGGGCGGGAAGAAGAAGAAGAAGAAGAAGAAAGAAAAGGTAAACCAAAAGGATCAAAGAAACTATAGGGTCGAGAGGCGGTCACCACTTCAACTCCTAACTGAACTCTCCCATCCAGTGATAAGTGGTATATTTTTATATTTATTTTAAATATTTTTTATAATTAATGATTCTAACGTATTCTAAAAAATCTAATTTTATAAATAAATTAATTTTTTTTACAAAAATAAATAATTTTAAAAAATATGAAATTAGAATATATTTATAAAAAATAGATGTCAAACTAATTGGGTAATTTAAACATCAAAATAATTAAAGAATTAATGAGTAATTTAATTCATATTTTTTTTATTTTTCAGACACAAAATCTCAAAAAAATCAAGCAAAAAATATCCAAAAAAATCATTTTAAATAGCCTTGATGTACGGTGGACCGGTCGCTCAGTCCACAGAATTAGGGGCGCGGTTCACAGAAATTCACGTTGTCCATGACGCAGTCCATAGGCGAGCGGATGGCTTTTGCACGATCGGATGGCTGAGATCGCACCAAACATGCGATCGGACGGTCCAGGATGCACTTTTCCATATGCTTCGGTGGTGGCCCACTTCTTTGCGCGATCCAACAGCTAGCAATGATTCCTAAGGATGATCGAACGGTTGTGGTTGGTTGCCGATTGAGAACTAAAATAGAAGCAAATTCTTTGCGCCATCCAACGGTCCAAAACCAATTTGAAACCCGATCCGATGGTCAGCATTCTTCTTGACTGTGAATAAGAGATTAGGGGTGCGATCCAATGGTCCAACATTGATTGGGTGATTGATCTAATGGCCAGCATTGATCTCGATCGAGATAAGGAGATAGGCGGTGATTTTTGGACTGATCTCGTACGTCCAAACAAGATCCAACAGTCAAAAATTTAAAACGCAGTTTTGATACGATTTTGAGAACTTTTAAGATTTCATTTGCTATTAGAAAAAGATAAAAAATTTACCTATAAATAAGAAGTTCTAAAAATAAGAGAAAAATAAGAAAAAAATAAAAAAAAATTAAAGAGATTTAGAGATCCAAGGAGAAGAAGGAGAGAAGCTGGTTCGCTTCACGGAGTACGAAGAAAGAAGAAGAGATCGTCAACCATCTTTCCGACGAGACTGCACCGATCAACTTTAGATCTTTATTACAGTTTTATTATATTATATTATATTATTTTTTTTAAAATTTTTATAATTAAATTTTAACTTTAAATTAATGTAAAATTTATTTTATTACACTTTTAAATTTCTGTTTTTTATTTTTATTGCAAGTAGATGATAAGATCTAGTTAGTAGATCTTAGTATTAATTTATTTTTATGTTTTTTAAATTTTTATTATTTATTATTTTTATAAGTAGAAGTTAGGATCTAAATAGTAAATCTTAGTATCTGATTTATTTTTTATATTTTTAATTTTTATTTTTGGAGTTAAATTACTTTTCTCATGATTTTATTTTTTTTATAAAATCAAAGATTTCAAATCAAAGTACTGTCTTCTTTGTAGATTCAACCCGACTCACTACTTTCTACGTATTTTTAATTTTTAAAAGTTAAAATTAATTTAATAATCACGGTGTCCTAACGACAATATCGTGATCCTATCAATTTTTGACGTCGTTGTCAGGGAAGGTACCATTTTTAATATTTGATTTTTTTGATTTTTTTGTAAATATAGCTTACTAACTTTTCTGTTTTTTATCTTTTTATAGAAAAAAGAGAGAAGAAAAGAAGGGTGAAATGCTTCAAGTTGGTGAGATCAATCCTAACCCTAAGCTGCTTTTTTTTAGTATAATTATGTTTTTTAAATTAACATAAAACTCACCCATATAAATCTAATAAAAATCGCATGACAAGAGTAGAAACTTAAGTGTTTCGAAGCATTCATCATCTTAGATTTACTTTTGGTGATCGCTGGAGACAAGGTAAGCTTTCAAGTTTGATTAATTTCATGCATCTACTTTAGTTGCATAGAATCCTTTGTTTGAAATTGGTTGTGTATATTCTTTTCAAATCAACTTAAGGGCAATACCTATTAACAAGATATGGTGAAGATTTCATTACCCTTTCTTAACCAAAAAACAACCAACCAGCATCCCGCATTAACCCAAACCGAATTAAAATTAAGTAGACATTGGCTTCTAGGATCAATTGAGTTCAGTTTGAGTATTGTAGTGAAGTTAAGTACAAAGTAAGTTTGAACTCACCACTAAAATTGGTGTCTAAGACAAGAGATTATAAAGGCTAAGCCTAAGTGGACTCGTAGTTATTTAATTGGTTTTATTAGCTTACCCGACTAATCTAATTGATGTCTAAGTTAAGCAACGGGGGGATCCCCACGACCCTACCTCTTACCTGGCTAGTTGAAGGAAGTGAGAACATACCCAACTTGCATCTAAGCTAAGCCACTCTACATCGAACTGTTAGGTCTAAGAAATCCATAGGTGTCTAGGTTTAATTGCTTGCTAACTTGATTGCAATTAATACTTAACCATAACTAATTCTTCTCATTTATCGTCTTTAGGTCTAGGGCTTTCTTAAGGTTCTCATCTTTAGAACCTCTCTCTTTCTTCCTCTTCTCTTTCCTTTCTCCCTCTTCTTAAAAAAAAAAAAACCACACATTAGGGTTTGCACTGGTGCATGCACGGTAAGAGATCTCTTTACCTTGATCTAGTTAAACTTAATCCTGAAATTGAACGGCTGTTTCACGTTAAAATTGAAAATCAAATGGTCGAAAATCCTAAAGAACCACCTAAACAGATGAAAGAATATTTTATTCCTTTCACCTATAATCCATAGATTTGTATCTACTTACTTGATATCCCTGCAAGCCATTATGAGATCAAGTCGACCACAATCTAGATGCTCCAATCTGTCTATGGGAATACCAATGAAGATCCTTACAAGCATCTAGATGAGTTCTTAGAAATCTGTTCTATGGTAAAGATTCAAAATTTTACTGATGATGCACTTAGATTGACCCGATTCTCTTTCTCACTTAAGGATAAAGCCAAGTACTGCCTCGGCATAATAGGGAGATCGATCCGAAAATGGGCTGAAATGCAGCACGAGTTTCTTAAGAAATTTTATCTCATAGGTCGAACCAACACCATGAGGCGAGCCATCACTGAATTTGCTCAGCTTCCAAGGGAACAAATTCACGAGTCATGGGAGAGACTTAAGAAACTTCTTAGAAAATACCCATACCATGGTCTAAGTGGCAAATTATTCAAGCTTTCTATAAGGATTTAGGTGACCAGTATAGACAGATGGTACATGCATCTTGTGGAAGTGTATTCATAAGTAAGAGTGAGGATGAAGCTTATACTGTTGGAAATAATGTCCCAAAAGCCAATCGTCAAGCTGTTGACGGTTAAGTAACCAAGTATTGTAATTGATTTATTAATAAATAAAATATATTTTTGATATTTTCATCATATTTTCATCTTCTAACGAACTCCATTGTTATGATGAAGTCCTTAGGACTATTTAAGTTCAATAAAGAGAGGATTTATCGATTAGTCCTCAAAATTATTCCCGACCAAATGATAGGCTGTTAATAAGGAGACAGCTTCTATCGAGCATAGGTCGCTGTAGGCCATATGGGTTGGTTGTCCTCTTAACCAAGGAGTGTGGAGACACTGGTATGGCATACAGGTGAGATGTAAGGGTACATCATCATTGAACGTGATCAATTCCAGAGTATTCTGCTGTCGAGAATGTCTCTGATGGGATACAGGTATAAGTGTCCCTTAGACCTGAGATCGCCTCAGTGACTTGCAAGCAACTCACTGTGCTTTGGTACTGGACTAACTGAATTTTTAATTTAGTGATGGAAGACTTCTGGACACAGTCAAGTACTTACAAAGTTATAGTGTGTTTGAGATGGGATTGACCACTCCAAGAGTTGGAGAAGAATGAGTCGCTGTATTTCAATTTAGCAAAACTTTGATCAAGGTAATCCATCAGATGGATTTGATATTTTAAAATATAATAAGGACAACCTGATCAGAGTTGACAGTTAAATTCTGAGGTGTCCTATGATCATTTTGGTCAAGGGGATGAATTATATGAAAACTATATTCGTATGGGTTCTAAAGATGTTGTTCTATACATTCGACCTATTCGGCCGTCAGGTACCATTGCTAGATGATCATTTTGATTGGTATAAAAATTTATTCCTGTACTACCAGCTTAGGTTCGGACCTATGAGGTCACACACATTAGAGTTCACGATCCGATCGGATGGTTGATCAACGATTAAGAATCATCCTAGGATTAAACGATCAATACGATTGACATTTAACCTAGTGCAAGTATTGCAGGAGGATCAATTAGCAATTCGATTGCTAATTGACTTAATTTGATTAAGCCAATAGACTGAGATTAGGTCTAATTAAATATGATTTAATTAGATTTAGTTTGGACTTGATTGGATCAAGTCCAATTAGTTTATTGGATAACCTAATCAAATTAGGATAACCTAATTAAATAGTTCAATTAGGACTTGGATCAACCTAATTTTTAATTTGATTAAAAAATTAAAATATATTTAAATCTAATTTAATTTGATTAAATTAGATTTTTAATTAAATTAAAATATATTTTAATTGGGTTGATCTAATTTTGACTTGATTTGGTTTGAGAAACCAAATAGAAACAAGTCATAAGATAGAATCCTAGTAAGACTAGGATTCTACCTTGCACCACATAAGCCCCCCACGCCCTCTCTCTTATTGCATGCCAATTCTCTCTTATTTTGTGTGACAAAAATTCTCTCCTAGATCTTCACCATGTCCAAAAAGTTTTCTCTCTTCTTTCTTATATGGAAGATGGTTGTGGATCAAATCAAAGTAGGAATAAGTTTGGATTTCAAATTCTATGAGATAGAATTTTAGAATCCAAAACTCTTTCCTTTCTGCATCGATTTTATCCAAATTTTTTTTGAGATTTTCATGGATTTTATGGCACTTGATAGGCACCTTTTTCTGTTGGTCTACACAAAAAAAGGAGGAGGGGGCACCCAAAAGTTGGGCTTCTCTTATCTTGCTATGTTTGGATAAACCTTGACTAGGTATTTGACCTAGACAAAGACTCTATCATATCTCTCTATATAAAATAAATTTCTTCATAAAATTTTTGTAAAAAATAGATCAAAGAGAGACCTTTGGGGCATCCAAAAATTAGAGAGAAAGAAAGTTGGGGCGTGGAGACATAATAGACACAAGATAGGATGTCTAGAGAGAGCAAAGAGAAGAAGAAGAGGGTCTTCTTCTAGGGTTGTTGTGTTCATCTCTTCCCTTCCTCCATCTTGAGTTTTCTGAGAGCATCTCAGATCTGAAACTTCTTCTCCTATTTTTCATCTTTGAAAGAGTCCAAATCAAGAAGGAGGCACTTGATCAACCATCGAAGAAGGATCAGCGCAGTACTAGCATACTGTGCTGATTTTCTAGAGCAAGACTTCTGATCGAGATTCGTGGGCTCATGTGGATGACTCCTAGAGGTCGGATGCATGTGTGGCTCACAACATCATCCTCAAGTCTGAATCAGCAAGGTTAGAACATCTAACTTGCAAGATAATATATCTGATCTATTATTTATTACATACATTAGATGTAGCATAGAAACATGTTGATATGATTAACATGTAGTTTATTCTCTATATATTTTAATTTTTAATTTAATACTATGTAATAATCATGTAATAGGATCTTAGATTTAGAAATTCTCTAATTTTATAAAATAAATTTTGATTTATTTTAATCTTCCACTGCATGATCTTGAAAAAATTTCAAGATCTAATCCTGAAACCCTAGATCTGGTTCCTGCAATTGGTATCAGAGCCTAAATTATTTATTACATGATTGTTTATACATACTTTGATTATTTTTTAGATTAGATCTAATTTATAATCTGATTATTAAATCTAAAATTAAAATTTTTAGATCAATCACGAACTATAAGATTGTCCTGCTGTAAGGTTTACCCCTTACAGTGCAAAGGTTGTCCTAGTTCATATAGATCTATCTTTAATCATAAATTTATTAGATATGATCTAGATTAAATTTATGATTTATTATATTTAAAAAATATTTAAATTTAAAATAAAATCTCTTTATTAATATAACTTGCGCAAAGAACCATCATATTTTTGTCTGAAAAATTTGCACAGTTTAAAGTTGAAATTGTTTTAATTACATGAACCTGTTTAGATTAGATCTAAAGTAGTTTCTTGTTTATTTCATTTGTATCTTGATTATGAATCAAATATACAACTTGGTTGGTGGAACCATGTTATAAAATTATTTTACAAACATAAAAATTATTTTTAAAAAGTCGAACCCCAATCCTCAGCCCAAAACTTAATTGAGAATTACGAAGTTGTTTTGATTAGGTTCTAGGATTATGAATTGAAGAACCTAAGACACAAACCATAACACATTGGGTTAATGGGTTAGTGGGAATTAGGTCCATTAATTGGGTTAGACCTAAGGTTAGATTAAAGATGGACTTAATTAGAGAATTGACTAAATCTAATCAATTGTTATCTTAGATTAGGTCAAAGATTTTCTAGATCAATTACAATAGTTGTAGTTGGTCAAATTCATATCTTTAACGAGAACCAAATGGACTTGATTCTTGGCTAAGTGGTCTAGCACGAACTGTTAGGTTGATCCAATCGAAACTAATTAAACCAGTTGGTGTCTAAGATAAATCAGACTGGTGGTTTTTAATCGGGAGCCTGCTTACCTGACCATTTCTGATGGTGTCTAAGGCAAGCTTTGGCAGACCCTCCCACCGATCGAACTTATCTGGCATTTTGATGAAATTATATTTTGATTGGATCACTTGACTATTCGAGCTGACCCATGTCAGCTAGGTAAATCAATGTGACTGATTTAGATGCTCCTAGATCAGCCTTTTTAATGGTCTCTCTTAAGCTGACTTGGTGAAGCTAGTGGGAGGATCATGATAAGTTGGCTCATTTGATCTCATCCTCTAAATCAATTAAATCCTCTAAAATTATTAGATCCTTAAAATGAAATAGTTATGGTGATAACTAGATCATAGCCTTTCATTAAGTGGATGATAATGGGTCCATCAGTTGGATAATCATTGGAGGTCTAAAGGCCTGGTGCTTATTGGCTGATGGAATTATCATTCATAATATAATTTCTTGACTGCATCTTTCTAAATGGTGGTTAGGTTAGCCAACCAAAGTTAGGCCTAATCATTCATTGACTAGATGGGCCAAGTATGGTCATGTTAATGGTTGGACCTAACCAAACCTTTTCAATGGAGGCCAAAGCCTATTGATTAGGGACTGGGGTAAAATTAAAATTATTAAAAATTATTTAAAAAAATAATTGATTATGAACCTATCCTTAGATGTACATGGGTTAGCCAACCAAAGTTGGACTTGTGTGTAGTCTAAGTGGATTCTAGTACCCACTAAGGAATTAGAGTAATTTCTCGAATTGAAGGTAAAGGCTACCAATTCGAATAAAATAGTGAGAGAAACCTTTTGATTAAAGTCCAAATCTTTAGGTTTAATGAATCAATTACTAATTAGGTTATGATTTTTCTTTGTGCAGACATGGCCACTTTCCTATCGCTCCGATCATTGTTGGACAATGATAAGTTGGTGGGATCCAACTTTGATAGCTGGTATTGAAAATTGAAGATAGTCCTGGAACATGAACGAATCCTATATGTGATAACGGATCCTGCACCTGAGGAGCCAGCTGTCAATGCATGTGGAACAGTCAGATATACTTACTAGAAGTGGCTTAGTGATCGGACCATGGTGCACTGCATCATGCTGGCTGCCATGAGCGACGAGTTCAGTCGCAAATTTGAAACGGCTCAGCCAAAGGACGTGTTTCAAGTGTTGGAGGATGCCTTTGGCACACTTGATGATGTGGAGAGGCACAAGACTAGTTGTACCATCTTCAACGTCAAAATACGGGATGGTGCCTCTGTCACTGATCATGTATTGTACATGATCGAGCTGATGGAGTGTTTGAGCAAGCTCGACTTTTCCTTGTATGAGCAGCTTGGGAAAGATGCAATACTGAACTCGCTGCTCAAGTCTTATCTCCCATTCCTCACTCATTATAGAATGACAAAGCCTGAAGTAAACTATCACAGGTTACTGGGGTTGCTTCAGAACTTTGAGAAGGATCACCAACTCCACAAGGAGTTGGTGAACTTAGTGGGAGGTTCGTCTTCTGGTTCTCGACCTTTTAAGAAAGGAAAGAATAACAAGAAGAAGAAAGTGAAGAAGGTGCGAGTTCAGGCTGGGACATCAGTGCAGGACCAAACCAAAAAGATCAAGCCCGATAAGAGGCAAGCACCCTAGATTAGATAGTGTATCAGATATCTACTTATGGCACTGTAGGCTAGGTCATATAAACAAGAATAGGATAAACAGATTCACTCAAGAGAGAATCCTCGAAGTCAGTGATTGTGAATCACTTCCAACCTGTGAATCCTGTCTTCTTAGTAAAATGACCAAGTCACCTTTTACTATAAAAGGTGAGAGAGCTACTAAGCTCTTGAGCCTAGTACATACTGATGTATGCGGGCCCATAAGCATAAGTGCTAGAGGTGGATATTTCTACTTCATCACCTTCACGGATGATCTATCCAGATATGGATATGTCTATCTGATGAAACATAAGTCGGATTCATTTGAAATGTTCAAACGATTTCGAAGTGAAGTAGAAAAATAAACTGGGAAGAGTATTAAAACTCTTCGGTCTGATCGAGAAGGGGAATACCTTTCTGGTGAGTTTCTCACATATCTAAGAGAGAATGAGATTCTCTCCCAATGGACTCCTCCAGAAATACCACAGCATAATGGTGTGTCTGAAAGGAGAAATCGAACTCTGTTAGACATAGTCCGATCCATGATGGATTTTGCCAGCTTGCCGATATCCTTCTGGGGATATGCACTCGAATCGACCTGTTATCTATTAAATAGGGTTCCAAGTAAGTCTGTAATTAAGACTCCATATGAGATATGGACAGAGCGTAAGCTAGCACTTTCACACCTTAGGATTTGGAGGTGCCTGACCTATGTCAAACGGTTAGTTACAGATAAACTTGGAGCTAGGTCTGACAAATGCACATTCATAGGGTATCCCAAAGAGACCAAAGGATATTTTTTCTACCGTACTGATGAACAAAAAGTGTTCGTCAGCCTTAAGATAATCTTTTTAGAAAAGGAGTTTCTTGGTGAAAGAACCATTGCATCTCAGATTGAACTTGATGAAGTTCAATAGATAGAAGGACCGACACCAACAGCTGAACCTGAGTCGGATTTGATTAGATCAGATCCAGAGCCCAATATACCTGCACTATTAAGACGATCTGGTAGAGTACTGCGTCAGCCGGACAGATACTACGATTTCTTGATCCGGGATGGTGATCCCACGAACTCAATGAGAATGATGAGGATCCGATCATCTATATGGATGCAATGCAGAGATCTGATTTCGAAAAATGGCTTGAAGCCATGAAATCCGAAATGGAGTCCATGAAGGTCAATGATGTATGGACATTGGTTAACCCACCTGAAGGGGTTAAACCCATTGGGTGCAAATGGGTCTTCAAAAGGAAGAGGGGCGCAGACGGAAAGGTGAAGATCTATAAAGCTCATTTGGTTGCCAAGGGATATCGTCAACGTTATGGTATTGACTATAACGAGATATTTTTCCCTGTGGTAATGCTCAAATCCATTCGGATAATGCTTGCAATAGCTGTCCATCTAGATTATGAGATCTGGCAGATGGATGTAAAGATAACTTTTCTGAATGGAGAGCTGACCGAAGAGGTGTATATGATACAACCTGAGGGGTTTACATCCATAGATGAGTCCAAGGTGTGCAAACTTCAGAGATCCATTTATGGATTGAAGCAAGCTTCTTGGAGTTGAAATATGCATTTTGATAAGGTGATCAAAACGTATGGCTTCGTTAAAAATAGAGAAGAGCCCTGCATCTATAAATGGGTAAATGGTCCAGTTATGGTATTCCTTGTCTTTTACGTGGATGACATTCTCTTAATCGAAAATGACATCCCTGCACTACAGGGAATAAAAGTTTGATTGTCATCGTAGTTCTCCATTAAGGACTTGGATGAAGCATCCTACATCCTAGGAATGAAGATCTATAGGGATAGATCTAAAAAGATGCTTGGATTATTTCAGTCCACGTACATAGACACTGTACTGAAGAGGTTTAGCATGGAGAATTGCAAGAAGGGCTATCTACCGATAGGCCATAAAATTTTTCTCTCTAAGAAGGATTGTTCGATAACTTCTGAAGAGAGAGAGTATATGAGTAGAGTCCCATATATTTCGACCATGGGATCTATCATGTACGTCATGACATGTACAAAGCTAGATGTGGCATACTCACTAGGAATAGTGAGTAGATACCAATCTGATCCTGAAGAAAATCACTGAAAAGTGGTTAAAACTATCCTTAAGTATTTGAGAAATACTAAGGACCAATGGTTGGTTTATGGTGAGTCAAATATGAAACTTGTGGGGTTCACAGACTCCAGCTTTTAATCTGACCATGATGACAGCAGAAGCATGTTGGGTTATATCTTTACTCTGAATGGTGGAGCCATTTGCTGGAAGAGTTCCAAGCAGCATACTGTGGCAGACTTTATTTGCGAGGTGGAGTACATCGCAGCATCGGATGCCGTGAAAAAATCTGTGGCTGAAAAAATTCATCATCGAGCTCAGAGTAGCACCCTCCCTCGATGGTTCAGTCCTGCTCTACTACGACAGCACTGGTGCTATAGCTCAGGCGAAAGAACCTAAAGCATACCAGCGGATGAAGCATATTTTGCACCACTTCTATCTGATCTGGGAGATCGTGGATCGAGGTGACGACCTTCAGAAGATCGACGGAAAGGAGAACCTAGCTGACTCCTTCACTAAAGCCCTGACGATAAAGGAGTTTAACAATCACATGTCGAAGATGGGTATTAGATACTATGCCGAGTGGCTTTAGGTCAAGTAGGAGTTGTTGAAAAATATATCCCAAAAGCCAATCGTCAAGCTGTTGATGGTTGAGCAACCAAGTATTGTAATTGATTTGTTAATAAAAAAAATATTATTTTGATATTTTCATCATAAGTTTTCATCTTCTAACGAACTCCGTTGTTATGATGAAGTCCTTAGGTCTATTTAAGTTTAATAAAGAGAGGATTTATCGATTAGTCCTTAAAATTATTCACGACCAAATGACAGGCTGTTAATAAGGACGACAGCTTCTATCGAGCATAGGTCACTGTAGGCCATATGGGTTGGTTGTCCTCTTAACCAAAGAGTATGGAGACACTGGTATGGCATACAGGTGAGATGTAAGGGACATCATCATTGAGCGTGACCAACTTCAGAGCATTCTGCTGTCGAGAATGTCTCTGATGGGATATAAGTATAAGTATCCTTTAGACCTGAGATCGCCTCAATGACTTGCAAGCAACTCACTGTGCTTTGGTACTGGATTAACTGAATTTCTAATTCAGTGACGGAAGGCTTCTGGGTACAGTCAAGTACTTGTGAAGTCAGAATGTGATCGAGATGGGATTGATCACTCTAAGAGTTGGAGAAGAATGAGTCGTTGTATTTCAATTTAGCAAAATCTTGGCCAGGATAATCCATCAGATGGATTTGATATTTTGAAATACAATGTGGACAACTTGATCAGAGTTGACAGTTGAACTCTGAGGTGTCCTATGATCATTTTGGTCAAGGAGATGAATTATATGGAAACTATATCCGCATGGGTTCTAAGGATGTTGTTCTACACATTCGACCTATCCGGCCGTCGGATACCATTGCTAGATGGTCATTTCGATTGGTATAAAAATTTATTTTTGTGCTACTGGCTTAGGTTCGGACCTATGAGGTTGCACACATTAGAGTTCATGATCCGATCGGATGGTTGATCAATGATTAAGAATCATCCTAGGATTAAACGATCAATATGATTGACATTAACCTAGTGCAAGTATTGCAGGATGATCGATTAGCAATTCGATTGCTAATTGGCTTAATTTGATTAAGTCAATGGGCTGAGATTAAGTCTAATTGAATATGATATAATTAGATTTAGTTTGGACTTGATTGGATCAAGTTCAATTGGTTTATTGGATAAGCAAAGTGCAAGGAAAAACTAGTCCTAGTTCAATTAGGACTTGGATCAACCTAATTTCTAATTTATTTAAAAAATTAAAATAGATCTAAATCTAATTTAATCTGATTAAATTAGATTTTTAATTAGATTAAAACTTATTTTAATTGGATTGATCTAATTTTAGTTTGATTTGGTTTGAGAAATCCAATTAAAATAAGTCATAAGATAGAATCCTAGTAAGACTAGGATTCTACCTTGCGCCACATAAGCCCCCCACGCCCTCTCTCTTATTCCACGCCAATTCTCTCTTATTTTGTGCGATAAAAATTTTTTTCCAGGTCTTCATCATGCCCAAAAGGTTTCCTCTCTTCTTTATTACATGGAAGATGGTTGTGGATCAAATCAAAATAGGAATAAGTTTGGATTTCAAATTCTATGAGATAGAGTTTTAGAAATCCAAAACTCTTTTCTTTCTGCATCGATTTTATCCAGATTTTTTTTTAAATTTTTGTGGTTTTTATGGCACTTGATAGGCACCCTTTGCTATTGGTCCATGCACAAAAAGAAGGAGGGGGTGCCCAAGAGTTGGGTGCCCCTTATCTTGCCATGTTTGGATAAACCTTGACTAGGTATTTGACCTAGACAAAGACTCTATCATATCTCTCTATATAAAATGAATTTCTTCATAAAATTTTTGTGAAAAATAGATTAAAGAGAGACCTTTGGGGCATCCAAAAATTAGAGAGAAAGAAGGTTAGGACGTGGAGATATAATAGACACAAGATAGGGTGTCTAGAGAGAGCGAAGAGAAGAAGAAGAGGGTCTTCTTCTAGGGTTGTTGTGTTCATCTCTTCCCTTCTTATTTTAAAAGTTATGCACAGGAGGTCAGTCTAGTCAGCCTATCCAGCCATCCTATTACAATCAGTCTTCATACCCATCTCCTCAACAGATCCCTCTAGTCGACGATAGGTTTAGCCAACTTCAACAAATGATTATGACCCAACAGTAATCCATCGTCAAGCTAGAGCACAAATAGGATAGTTACTTGAGTCTACCATGAGGAGAAAATTAGGTCAATTGCTGAGCCAATCAATACCGAATTTTAAAAATAATCCATCCATCTACCAACCACTTGGATCTAGTCATCAATCTGATGTCCCATCTAAGAATCCTCCATTTGAAAATGACAAAGTAATCTCTGAGCTTAAAAGTGATAGGATTCTTAAGGACCCATACCAAGATCAGGTGAGTGAGACTAGTACTGATGCTAGCCAAAACATGAATTTAAAAGAAGAGATTGGTACCGAGACTAACCATATAGAAGAATCTGAGCCTGGAACTGGTATTAATGCTGGTTTCAATCTGAGTGAGAAAGATAAAGAGAAGAATAGTGCGGATGAGTTATCCAAGACATATAAATCAAGAGTTTCATTCTCTTCAGCCCTAGAAGTCGGTTCTTCCTCTTTAGAAGCACCATCTCCTCCAGAACTAAAATCGTTCTTGGTCACACCTGAGTATGTATGTTTAGAATCAAGTGATATCCTTCTAGTACCCATTGTATTGAGCTCAACTTCTAACCCAAAAATTCAATTCATGAGTATTTTAGAAGAATAAATAGGAAAAATTTTCAACAAACAAGGATCTATGAATAGATTTATAAATTATCTTTCTAAAATTAAGAACAGGATCATGAACTACTTTCTGGAGATTGGCAACAAAATAATCAATAAGGGGATTGTAGGCCATCTTCCTGAGATTAGCAATCCAAAATCATTGAAATTTGTCAATCAAATATTTGACATGGGATAGGTGAGAGAATCAGTATGGTCTGACTGAAGACGATAAACTTAGCACTTTCTGGGAGACAATCCAGTTTCTATTTTTTGATATTTTTTGCATTTTGTTTAGATTAATCGAGTCTTACTTTGTATCTTTTGTAGATATTTGAAGATAATATTGGTCAAGTTGGGGGGAGAATCAATTTTGAAAAGACTTCTAGATTAAATGACATCTCTTCTTTTCTTTCTCTTTGTATGCACCATTTATTTTTCTTACTCCATTGAGGATAATATCGATTAAGTTGGAGGAGAGAATAATAATAATTTAAAAAAATTAAATCTTTAAGTAAGTTAATATTTAACATTTAAATACCTGATTACACTTAAGAATCGAGTTAAATCAAATATTTTTTTAAAAAAATTGATGTACAGATCAGAGAATTTGTGAGATATCGAGGGATCAAATTTAAAAAAATTCAATAAAGAGTTAAGTTTAGAACTTAAATAATTTTTTTTTGAGTATTTCTAAATTTTTCTACCAGCATCAAAGAAGAGTTTATTTTCTATGGGCTTGTGTAGGGTAACTATACGTTTCTTCATAAAAAAAAAATTTTTAAGTACTTCATGCTGAGTAATCGGACCTCTTTGCCTAAGCAAGTATTGAGTTTCACGTCGAAAAGTATGAAGGACAAAGAAACTTTATTGTAAAGCTAGTTTTAACTCATAGCCTGTTTAATTCGAGCAAGTAAATTCGAAGAATATTCTTTACTTAGTGCCGTAAAGCTATATGGTTTGAGAGTCATTGACTGAAAACTCGCTACATGGATCAAATAGAAGGTTTAAGGGGTTAAAACACTCAATAGTAGTATAACATTAAAAAAAAATCAATAAATGAAGAATGAAAGTAACAATATACTTGTCCATATGAAGGTTAATGATCTAGAGATAAAGGTAAAGATAATTTAAAAAAAATTCAGAAAAGATTTAGTATTCTTAGCTTAACTCCCACATTGATTAGTATTAATATCCTAATGACATACCTTACTCACACTCTACTAAACATTAGTGATTTTTTTTTAAAAATTATCTGATAAAATTTGAAACTCTAAGTTAAATGGTACTTAATTCTAAATTCTTTCTTTACTCGAGGATGAGCAAAGTTTAAGTTGGAAGATGTGACAAGTCATATATTTTTATATTTATTTTAGATATTTTTGATAATTAATGATGCTAACATCTTCTAAAAAATTTAATTTCATAAATAAATAATTTTTTTTTAAAAATAAATAATTTTAAAAAATAAAAAATTAGAGCATATTTATGAAAAATGAACGTCAAGCTAATTAAGTAATTTAAGCACCAAAATAATTGAATAATTAATGAGCAATTTAATTCATATTTTTTTAAATTTTTGAGACACAAAATTTAAGAAAAATCAAGCAAAAAATATCTAAAAAATTATTTTAAATAGCCTTCGGTGCACGGTGGACTGGCCGCTCGATCCACAGAATCAGAGGCACAGTCCACAAAAACTCATGCGGTCCACGATGCGGTCCATGGGTGGATAGATGGCTTTTGCATGATCGGATGGCTGAGATCGCAGCAAACATGCGATCGGATGGTCCAGGATACGCTTTCTTATATGCTTTGGTGGTGGCCCATTTTTTTACGTGATCCAATGGTTGACAACGATTCTTAAGGGTGATCGGGTGGTTGTAGTTGGCTGCTGGCTGAGAACTAAAATGAAAGTAAATTCTTTGCGCCATCCAACGATCCAAAACCAATCTGAAGCCCAAACTGACGGTCAACATTCTTCCTGACTGTGAATTGAAGATCAGGGGCACTATCCAACAGTCCAGAATTGATCCGATGCTTGATCTAACGGCCAGCATTAATCCTGATCGAGATAAGGAGATAGACGATGATTTTTGGGCTAATCTCATGTGTCCAAACAAGATTCGACGGTCAAAAATTTAAGACACGGATTTGACATGATTTTAAAAGCTTTTGGGACTCCATTTGTTATCAGAAAAAGATAAAAAATTCACCTATAAATAAGAAAGTTCGGGAATAAAAAAAAATAAGAAAAAAATAGTAAAAAAATAAAAAAAAATAGAAAAAAAATTAGAGAGATTTAGGGATCCAAGGAGAAGATGGAGAAAATTCAGTTCGCTCTGCGAAGTATGAAGAAAGAAAGAGAGGTCATCAACCATCTTTTCGATGAGGCTGCACTGATCAACTTTAAATTTTTATTATAATTTTATTTTATTTTATTATTCTTCTTAAATTCTTTATAATTAAATTTTAACTTTTAATTAATATAAAATTTATTTTATTGTACTTTTAAATTTTTATCTTTTATTTTTATTGCAAGTAGATGATAAGATCTAGTTAGTAGATCTTAGTATCGATTTATTTTTATACTCTTTAAATTTTTATTATTTATTATTATTATTATAAGTAGAAGCTAAGATCTAAATAGTAGATCTTAGTAACTGATTTATTTTTCACACTTTTAATTTATATTTTTCATCTTAAATTACTTTTATCAAGATTTTATTTTTTTTATAAAATCAAAAATTTCAAATCAAAGTATTGCTTTCTCTATATATTTGATCCGACTCACTATTTTTAATATATTTTAATTTTTAAAAATTAAAATTAATTTGATAATTATGGTGTCCTGATGACAACATCGCGATCCTATCACCCCGCAACCTGCTTCGCATCCTTCCTTCCTGCAACCATTCTATTCCCCCCCACAATTGGGGTAAATCCTCGTCACCGACCAACTACCCTGCCTTCTTGGATCTGAGCCGAGTAGGCTATCACGACGGCCGACCGACGGTGGCCCCGCATGGCCCTGTTGCGGCCTACCGACGATGGCCCCCCGGTGGTGGCCCCGTGCGGCCCTGCGCCCCCACGTCCTTGGCCCGTTGGCGGCGTCGCGGTCGCCGTGCCCCCCCACCCCCACTTTCTTTGGCCCGACATGGCCCTATGGCGGTTGGTCAGCAACGACCCTGCGGCTGATCGACAGTGGCCCTCCAAGGGCAGCCCCGTGTGCCCCCATCTCCTATTTCAATTTTTTTATTTTTTATTTTTGTCTCCTTAGATTCGAATTTGATTTAAAATTTGATTCGACCCTAATTTAAGAATTTTAAAATATATTATATTTCATAGAATAGTAGATCCATCAGTTAACCAATGTAGGATATTCTACGGTATCTGTATAAAATATATATTTGATTATATATTTTTATACGGATACTGTAAAATATATATATTAATCAATTGATTGTCTAGTTTGGACAGTTTGAGAATTGCATTTAATTCTGTAGGTAATTACATTATTCGAACGATATACAGAGGGTTCGAAAAAAATTTTGGACAGTATTTTTTTTTAGTTCTCCTCAAATATTTTCAGCCATGTGGGGAGAATTAAGAAAAAATACTGTCAAAATTTTTTTCAGTCCCTATTGCGTATCCTTTGATTAATATAATTAACCTATAGAATTAATGCAATTTTCGAATGGAATAGGACCTATCTGTACCTATTTGTTGATGATATGATACATTTATCATGTAAATCTTTTGAAATGATAAAATAATTATTAATACTAAATTTTTTGATTTTGATTTTGTTATAGATTTCTCTGAGAAAACGGCCAGTACTTGGGTTCGTGTAGTATTGTATTATGATGGCATGATACAGAATGACGAAACTAGTATGTAGTACAATCACTCTGTAAATCAGATGATTAGAGTATCTTCATCATTATCACGTCAAGAATTATTAGAGCATTTATACAGCAGTATTGCTGTAGACAAAGAGAAATATGAAATAAAATTGAAATGGAGATCTCCTAATCTATCAGGACAGTTAATGCAGAGTAAGTATATCTTAGTTCCAATTGATGATGATGTAGATATCGAGGAAATACTGAGCTTTCTTTTAAAATATTCAGAATATCGATTTTTAGAATTATATATTGAAAAGAAAGATGTACCGAGCTTTGGATACTATAGTCGGCTTTTAACCCAAGCGGACAATACTGTTGGGCCTTCCTCGCCTTTCGTAACTCCTATAGTGCAAACCGATAATGTTAAGGCCATATTTGCAGAACAATATTCTACTACTGTCGGTCCTAGTTATCCAATTATTCAAAGTCCTATGGTGACTTCTCTTGTATTTTCTGCTATGGTGACTTCTCCTTTGGTAGAAGTAGTGGTAAGTGCGGGAGACGACACTCATATAGAGAACGATGACTGGATAGGTGATGAAATAAATTTGATAATCTAAACTTTGAGTCAGATGAAAATGAAGATGAAGATTATTGGATGGATGAGAACAGTAGCAGTCAAGATGATGATGGTAAAGATGAGGATGATGATGAAGATGTTCAGCTTAATATTAATGTAGGAGAACCTCAACCTCATTTGTACGAATCTCTATAATTTTTTAATGATATAAATTTAGATGATGGTGTTTGTGTTAGTGCTAGTTGAAGATTGAACTCTGACTATCAGTTTTGAAATTCCTCGATGACTGAATTTTCTAAAGGTCTAATGTTTGAGAGTAAAGATTATGTAAGGAGAGTTGTTGATCTTTATCACATTATGAAGCATCGGACATACAATATAGTTCTGTCGCATTCAAAGTTGTAGTCCGTACGATGCGCATCATCAGATAATGTTCAAAATTGTAAATGAAGGCTTCGTGCTGCAGGTTTAAAAAATATGAATATTTTCAAATCACAAGATATGAGGGTCCTCATACTTATTTGTTTACGGAGTTGAGTCGAGACCACAAACATGTCAGTGGAAAGATTTCGGTGTTAGAGTTGAAGCTATTGTGGCAACCGTTAATGACCAATTTCAATATACAGTATCATAAAGAAAAGCATGGTGTGGAAAGCAGAAGGCATTGGTTGATATTTATGGAGAATGGGAGCCGTCTTATGCTAAATTATCTTATTATATGGTTTCACTTCAACATGCAAATTTCGGTACAGTTATTTAATAAATTTTTTTAAAACTGTGAATTCCAATATTTGGATTTTAAATTATATTTTTTTGAAACTTTTAAACCATCCATCCAGGG